>NW_011233368.1:0-437 GCF_000146605.3 Meleagris gallopavo | reverse complement strand
AAGGAAAAATATGAGACCATAAGACAGAAACAAGATCCAATTCCTTTTGAGGGACGTACTGGGCTTAAACCTGTGACACAAGGATTTACTGAAAGATGGGTCACCCTTCAGTACTCTGGCTAAACAGGTCTGTACCTTGGACTAAACGTTTGCCTCTGGCACTTCTCCGAATCCGTACAGCACCGAGAAAGGACACGGGGGCTTTCTCCATGCAAAATGCTATTTGGGTTACCATATCTAGGAAGGAAAAAGGAGGTACTGCAGTTTGAGACTAAAGATAAGTTTCTTAAGAACCATATACTCAGATTGTCTTCCTCACTATCTTCTCTCAGGATATTAGAAGAAGGGAGAACGAAGAAAGTGAAGAAGAAGTCTTTGGAATTGTACCTTAGAAAGGGATTGCAGAAATCAACATTGTAAAAGAAAAAGAGGGGGGA
>NW_011233367.1:0-443 GCF_000146605.3 Meleagris gallopavo | reverse complement strand
CACTAGCATGAATTGTGGCTCGAAATAAAAGGACAGAGACATAGTATTCAGAGGTAGGCGTAGTGCATTCTGCATGTAGCCAAGGCGAAGTGCAAACCGCTCCTTTCCGATGCGCGCACAGGAGCCC
Organism: Meleagris gallopavo; assembly: GCF_000146605.3. Lineage (NCBI taxonomy): Eukaryota > Metazoa > Chordata > Aves > Galliformes > Phasianidae > Meleagris > Meleagris gallopavo. The sequence goes on along the minus strand of NW_011233367.1, from coordinate 316 downwards.
GCTCACTCGTCGGAGAAAAGCAGCCGGCTGAAGTGGCCCGTTCTCGGCAAGCGAGAAACACGAGACCGCTGCTGACGGCTGAAAGCGGAGTTTGGGGAGAAACGCGATTTCTCGGCCAGCTACGGCAAAGTCTCCGGAGCGGTTCAGCGCGTATGCCGCTTTCTACGCGTGAGAGCGAAGGAGTGCGATTCCGATGCCGACAAGTGCGAATTCAGCCTCCTGCACTACCTGCGAGTGGGGGGTTTTTTTCTCCGCAGTCCTGAAAGGATCTCTCCCCACTTTCTGAAACGCTCTCCCTGAGAGCACTACAGCTGTC
>NW_011233366.1:0-513 GCF_000146605.3 Meleagris gallopavo | reverse complement strand
TAAACAACCTACTCCTGTACTTCAAGCACGGGTAAGAGAGTTACAAGACAAATCAACCACCAAGGTGAACTTCTCCAAAAAGGTGATTGCTCCAGTTGCTGCAGACAAGTGAAGGTAACAAATAGAGGGGCCCTGCCCCCAGCCAGGGGGGGAAAGGGATAATAGAGTTTATTGGACTGTGTGGATTAGATGGCCTGGCACATCAGAATCACGAAAATATAAGGGCCCCTGGTGGATACTGGTGCACAGTGCACTCTAATGCCCTCGAGTCACCAAGGGACAAAATCAATTTATGTTCATGGGGTGACTGGAGGTTCCCAAGAGCTGACTATGTTGGAGGCCAATATCAGCCTCACTGGTAAAGACTGGCAAAAGCACCCTATTGTGACTGGCCCAGGGGCTCCATGCATGCTTGGTATTGATTACCTCAGAAGGGGATATTTTAAGGATCCCAAAGGGTATCGATGGGCCTTTGGAATAGCTGCTGTAGACACAGAAGGTGTTCAGCAGTTG
>NW_011233365.1:0-480 GCF_000146605.3 Meleagris gallopavo | reverse complement strand
TAACCCTGGGTGCAGGATGCTCTCTGCCTCAGAGTGGCTGACATTATTAGGAAATGTAAAGCTTGTCGTTATCGCTCTTGTGCATCCTGAGGGTTCAGACTTCCAGGAAGAATGCAAACCGTCTGCAGCCAGCTTGGGTCCTGCTGCTCTCCCTGCAGCTGAGCTGTGCTCAGGCTGTGCCCCTTTGCTGGGCTCCCCCTGCAGGATTTTTTCCCTGTTTTTTTTTTTCTTTTTTCTTTTTTCCTCCTATTTAGAGCTCACCGTTGCAGGCAGATTCATCTTTGCAGGAAAACTGAGGCCGGCTGTGCTTGGATGGGTGAGCACCGTCCCATGCCTGCAGCTCTGCCTGCTGCCCTGCAGGCGTGAAGGCTCCTGTGCAGCTACCAAAAGTGACGTGGCTCCTTCTGCACGAGCCGGATGTGTTCCCCGCAGAGCCTTTTTAAGAAAGTCACTTCTGGAGTTAGAAATCCCCCACTGCCT
>NW_011233364.1:0-585 GCF_000146605.3 Meleagris gallopavo | reverse complement strand
GTGGGCTGGGAGGGAGGGCAGGGGCCTACGCCCCCCTGTCACGGGTGTAGATTGATCTCGTTAACTCCGTGACAACGCCTATGGAGGGCACTAATATTACTTAAGGATAGGAAAGGGACTATATATACTGACTCTAAATATGCCTATGGGGGTAGTCCACACCTTCAGGAAGATATGGGAAGAGAGGGGGCTAATAAATTCACAAGGAAAAGGGTTGGTTCATGAATACCTAATCAAGCAGACACTACAAGCTTTGAGAAACCCAAAGCAAAAGGGAAAGTCCGATCACATCAGAGGAAACAACTTGGCTGATGAGGAAGCCAAAAAAGTGGCTCTGTTGATAGTTAAAGAGTTAGGGATTGGGGAGTCTAAAGAACAAAAACAATACGAAAAAAGGTTTTCTACTAAGGAAAAGGAAAGGTTGTTGCAAATGGGTATTGAAGAAAAGGATGGGAAGTGGTTACTTCCTGATGGTCGGGAAGTCCTACCAAAAGGACTCGCCTGGAGGGTAATGAGAGAATTCCATAGAAAAACGCACTGGGGAATCCAGGCACTAGTGGACCGATTTAGCACCAAATATATGTG
>NW_011233363.1:0-469 GCF_000146605.3 Meleagris gallopavo | reverse complement strand
CCCACTGCAGCCCGGTGCCCAGGGCTGCCCTGCGGATCCAGGTCCCTGCTGTGCCCCAGGGTCTCTGCTGCCTGCCAGGCTCAGCACTCAGCCTGCCCAGGGAGCTGCCCAGGGCTCTGCGGGGAGACGTGTCGGGGGAAGGAGCCCCAGCAGGGCAGGGCAGGGCATGGGGCTTCTACTGCCTCAGCTGCTGCATCCTAGAGCACTTCATGGCACCTTTCCATGTCTCCATCTTTCACGAAAGGACCTTGCAGAGTCCGTGCTTTCCGTTTCTTCCTAAAGGAGTGTGAAAATTTCTTTGAACTGAGCACTGAGACACCAGAATCATTACAATGAGATGTCACAGAATTGCAGAGGTTGGAAAAGACCTTCAAGATCATCGAGTCCAACTGCAACCTGACCGTGTCACTCTAACAGCCCACCACTAAATCACATCCCTGAGCAAACTAGAAACTCTACCCAGGATACT
>NW_011233362.1:0-419 GCF_000146605.3 Meleagris gallopavo | reverse complement strand
CCGAGACCGCGGGCCCTTCTGTGCCTCGTGCCCAGCTCCTCCTCTCTGGGGGTGACAGCTCTGTTTAGGGACTGCTTTAATGGCTTTGGTTGGGAAAGCGGAGCTGGGTGGTGCCTGGGAGGTGACAGTCTCCTCTGGGGGGAAAAAAAGGAGAGGGCCGAGGACCCGCCAGTGCTCTTGCCATGCCCTGGGGTGGGAGCACTTGTGGGAACATGGCACCCAGCACCTTAGATTTGATGAGGACGGCGTGCGGTCGGGAGGAGAGGCAGTGCTGAGCTGGTGGAACGGTTTCACACGTCAGAGCCTTTGGGTGATGGTGGGCTGGGGATTTTCCCATCACGTGTGGGTTGCGTGTGGATGGAGAGGGACTGGCAGCTGTCTTTACCTTTCTTGCCCCGGCCAAGACGTGGCAAAAGCCT
>NW_011233361.1:0-490 GCF_000146605.3 Meleagris gallopavo | reverse complement strand
CTAGGGATGAAAGGACTGAGCGTAGTCCTGCTCCATAATGCCTGGGAGTACTGGTGGGTGGGAGCTGGACACAAGCCAGCAATGGCCCTTCCAGCCCAGAAAGCCAACCGTATCCTGGGCTGCATCCAAAGATGCGCAGTCAGCGGGCGAAGGGAGGAGATCCCCATCCCTCTGCTCTGCGCTGGTCAGGCCTCACCTGCAGTGCTGCGTCCAGATGTGGAGTCCTCAGTGCAGGGAGACATGGAGCTGTGCGAGTGAATCCAGAGTACAGCCACAAACACGAACCCAAGGATGGAACCCCTCTCCTGTAAGCAAGGAGAGCTGGGCTGTTCGGCCTCCTGGAGAAGTGAAGGCTCCAAGGGAACCTGGTAACAGCCTTTCAATACCTCAAGGAAAGAACAAGGGAAAATTGAGGTGAAATCTAAGGAAAATGTCTTGTACAGTGAGGGTGCTGAGGCAGCGGCACAGGTTGCCAGAGACATGGTGGATG
>NW_011233360.1:0-360 GCF_000146605.3 Meleagris gallopavo | reverse complement strand
TCCATTGTGGAGCTGCTCTCTCTCTTCTTAGCAGGGAACCCTGAGCGTACTTAAGGGCTGGTAGGTATTTGGACCTGGAAGCTGCTTCCTTCACTTGAGAGTGTGGGGGACTATTGGTCCTTGGAATGGGTAAGTGGTTCTTTTTTTCTTTCAGGGCTGTGATCTTGCTTTTTTGGGGGATGGCAAGTGCACTGAAGGGCTGCTAGGTGTAAGAGCAGCATGTGAATCTGGAGACTGCTTCCTTTGGGGTGTGGGGTGAGCCCTTAGAATGGGGTGAGTGATTCCTGCTTTCTTTCAGAGCTGTGAGCTCTGCTTTTCTGGAGGATCTCAAGCTGGATGGCTGTAATTCATGTGCTAATT
>NW_011233359.1:0-303 GCF_000146605.3 Meleagris gallopavo | reverse complement strand
CAGGCTCCAGAGGGCAGGGAGGAGGGCATGGGGGTACAAGGGGACTCTAGGGGTCAGAAAATGGGGTCAGGAGTGGGGGGAGAAAGGGGACCCTGCAGGGCAAATTGAGGGGACTGGGGAATGGTAGGAGACTCTATGGATCAGAGTGGGGGAATGGGAGCGGGGCTACTTGGGGGACGGGGAACTCGGGGGGTCAGATAGAAGGGACAGGGGGCGGACGAATCTAAGGGAGAAAATGGGAAGACTTGTGGGGGGCGAGAATGGGGACCCGAGGGATCAGAGCGGGAGACAGACAGACAGACA
>NW_011233358.1:0-587 GCF_000146605.3 Meleagris gallopavo | reverse complement strand
TTGTGGAGCTGCTCTCTCTCTTTTTTAGCAGGGAACCCTGAGCGTACTTAAGGGCTGGTAGGTATTTGGAGCTGGAAGCTGCTTCCTTCACTTGAGAGTGTGGGGGAGTATTGGTCCTTGGAATGGGTAAGTGGTTCTTTTTATTTCAGGGCTGTGATCTTCTCTTTTTTGGGGGGATGGCAAGTGCACTGAAGGGCTGCTAGGTGTAAGAGCAGCATCTGAATCTGGAGACTGCTTCCTTTGGGGTGTGGGGTGAGCCCTTAGAATGGGGTGAGTGATTTCTGCTTGATTTCAGAGCTGTGAGCTCTGCTTTTCTGGAGGATCTCAAGCTGGATGGCTGTAATTAATAGGGCTATGTGCTAATTGCATCCATGCGGTGGGTGTTTTTTAAGGGCATTGTGTGCATCCTTGTTGTGTTTTAAATTCTGTTCTGCGTCTCTTCTGATTTCATTTTGCAGCCTGATGGAGTTGAAGGATTGCCTGGGCTCCTCCAGTCAGTGGTGTGAGATGTGTCCAGCAGGTAATGAACATCATGCACCCCATGTTGGTGCGCTGCTTGTATGCAGGTAGGTTTGCGATGTGATCCG
>NW_011233357.1:0-464 GCF_000146605.3 Meleagris gallopavo | reverse complement strand
AAGCATTTGAGGCCATTTGAAGCATCTCTTCAAGCACTTCAAGCACGTCTGCCCAGAACAGGAGGCCAGAATCAGGGTCAGTCTTTTTCAGGCAGCATGGGATTTCTACCTGCCTTGGTATGCAGCAAAGACACCTGGCTTTGGTTTTATATTTAATGCAGCCAGAAATGGCCTCCTCTCACTGAACCAGTCAAAATTATTAGAAGTACTACATGTTGATAAGGATTCCCCAATCTTTCAAAGTTTCTGCTTAACAAAGTTATATATAAAAAATCCAAAAAACAAAACATACTTGTTAAATGGAATGTTTTGTACATTTTTTTTCTTTACATCTATCCTATGGATTAAAATCTATTCCTTAAGCCTTCCTTACGATTTTGTAGCATGCAGGTTATGCATTTGAAACAAAGCACATTTTCACTTGCATCATCCCAAAGGCTAACGTCAACCTGTTTGCAGCCACG
>NW_011233356.1:0-436 GCF_000146605.3 Meleagris gallopavo | reverse complement strand
GGAGCCTTCACTTCTCCACGGAGGCTGAACAGCCCAGCTCTCCTTGCTTACAGGAGAGGGGTTCCATCCTTGGGTTCGCGTTTGTGGCTGTACTCTGGATGCACTCGCACAGCTCCATGTCTCCCTGCACTGAGGACTCCACATCTGGACGCAGCACTGCAGGTGAGGCCTGACCAGCGCAGAGCAGAGGGATGGGGATCTCCTCCCTTCGCCCGCTGACTGCGCATCTTTGGATGCAGCCCAGGATACGGTTGGCTTTCTGGGCTGGAAGGGCCCACTGCTGGCTTGTGTCCAGCTCCCAGCCACCAGTACTCCCAGGCCTTATGGAGCAGGACTACGCTCAGTCCTTTCATCCCCTAGCATGTTTTGGTGGTGGGTGTTCCCTCATCCCAGCTACTGACCCTGCACTTGGATCTGTGCCCACTGCTCAGCCTGT
>NW_011233355.1:0-460 GCF_000146605.3 Meleagris gallopavo | reverse complement strand
ACAAGGTCCCATCCAAGCCCGCAGTTCAAGTGGACAATGACAGTTGTGACTAACAGCAGCAGGTGAGCTGCTAAGGTGGAAACTTGACCTTTTCAACGTAACAGCTGGGTAACTTGTGTCTCTACTTCAATCATTTTGCCCTCTTTTTGGCTCTCCTTTTCATGTAGAGTCAAAGTATTAGAGTTGGAATGTGTAATCTGTGTCAAACGGAGGTAGGGCAGAGATCAGGAGAAGAAGGAGATGCAGAAGATGGCTAAATTCCCAGCAGAATTAACTTTCTGTTTCTAATGATCAGTGAGAAATTAGCCAGTAGCACACCTGAGGAACTGCCAATCGAGGTTTATCCAGCTAGCTTACCACAGGTGACACCAGCAAGCAAGTACTGAAATAAAAATACTAAGCATGAAGTGCCTTTTGCAAAGAGTTGCCCAGGAATTTCAGATCAGTATATACTGCTGGG
>NW_011233354.1:0-384 GCF_000146605.3 Meleagris gallopavo | reverse complement strand
GGAATCTGGAAGGAGCCCATGGGGGAACTCACCAAGCATAACTCGTGGACATGAATCCCACTTTCAGACAGCATGTGCCCGAAGGCGTCCGGGTCGACATCCTGCCCGGCCACACAGCACACACACTGCAGAGGAGAGAGCAAATGCGAGCAGCGGTGAGCAGCTGGCAGGGCCAGGTGCCCCTGAGGGCCGTCCCCAGGGTCCTGCTGTGTGCCTGCCGTGCCGGCTGGAGGCGGTGGAGGGGAAGGGGCCGTGGCAAGGCCAAGGCAGCCACGGCCCAAGCCGGACCCCCTTGCCAAGGAGCAGAGGGGCCCTGCCAGCACTCCTCTGCCTGTTGGCAGGAGCTGTGCACAGGGATGCTGTGCTCTCACCTGGCGCCTCCGT
>NW_011233353.1:0-443 GCF_000146605.3 Meleagris gallopavo | reverse complement strand
TGGGAGGTAATGTCATTGTATTGGAGAAGGGAGGTATTTCTGGGAGAGAATGCGTTCTTTTGGAAGCCAACGGTGTACTTGGGGGAAGAAGTGGCTGTTTTGGGAGAAAGTGTCCTAGTTTGGGGAGAAACTGACATACTGCGGGGTGTGGTGTAGTAGATTAGGGGGAATTGGGAGGTATTCCTAAGAGAACTGTCATTTCTGGGAGAAAAAGGTCTTATGTGGCGGGGAAAAGGTGAGGAATGTGTGAGAAAGCTGGTGTTTCTGGGAGTAAATGCCATCTTTTGGGGGCTAGAAATGGTCTTTCTGGTGGGATGTGCCACATCTTTGTGAGGCAATCGGTGTTTGTGAGGGCCAATGGCATATATTCTGGATCGAAATGGTCTTTCCGTAGTAAAATGCCAAAAGTCTGGGAGTAAGTGTCATGATGAGGAATGTAATGG
>NW_011233352.1:0-521 GCF_000146605.3 Meleagris gallopavo | reverse complement strand
GACAACACAAAATCTCAAGCTCTGCTCAGAGTACTCCCTGCCTTCACCTCTGATCTCAGACCCACCTCGGTGACCCCGCGTGTTCTTCACCACCATAGGGAACTCCAGCACTTCTGCCTCATCAATCATTTTGGCAAAATTCTCATGACCACCTGGTAAAAGAAACCAATAATATTATATGCCACCAGCCTGGTGTACCCAAACTGGGGATTTAATTGTGACACATTCCTCTTACTCTTCCAGCTTAGATAATGCAGAGAAAAAAATAACACTTAAGTATTTGGTCACAAATCAGAATCAGAATTTTAAGGTGTTTGTAATCTGTGCCTTATCAATTTCTACTTCCTTTGAAATGTAAGACACAAACTGACAATCATAAAATGGCTTAGGTTGGAAGAGACAGTAAAGATTCAGTTCCAGCCCACTGCTGTGGACAGGGTTGCCAACTCCTAGATCAGGCTGCCCGAGGCCCCATCCAACCTGGCCTTAAATGCCTCCAAGGCTTCCCTGGGCAGCCTATG
>NW_011233351.1:0-486 GCF_000146605.3 Meleagris gallopavo | reverse complement strand
CAAAGGAGATACCTGAGAAACAGGAGAGTCTTGAGTGCAAAGAGGGACTGATGGCAGTGCTCTATGGAAGGAATAGAGAGGCCGACAGCGGCCGTTGGTGGCTGTGCAGCGATATGAGTCTGTGTCTAAATGGTGGTACTTAAAGCTGTGTGAAGTCCCTGGAGAGGCCGAACAGTGTGAAGGTGCTTCAACTCATAGCTGTGCAACCCAGGAGTGAAGTGTGTTCATCAGCTTTCGCACCTGGTAGCGTTTTGTTTCCTCGTGCAGCTTTGCTCTGAGCAGTGTAGAGCTGCCAGGCAGACCTGGGTCCATTTGCTGCTATCAGCAGGAATGAGAGCAGTAACACTTTCTGTAAGTGCAGTGCAGTTGAAGAAGGAGCTAGTTTGGGCTGTAAAATTAGTGCATTTGAGGGATTTTTGCTGAGTTGGGCTAACAGGACGAGGCTTCTGTTGGTGACCGGTTTCTGTGACAAGGAAAAATTACACT
>NW_011233350.1:0-524 GCF_000146605.3 Meleagris gallopavo | reverse complement strand
TGGGCTAAAGGTCATGGTATTGAGTGGATTTACCATTATTCCCTACCATGCACCAGCCTCAGGTAAGATTGGACGATACAATGGGTTGTTAAAAACTATGCTGAAAGCAATGGGAGGCAGTACATTTAAGCACTGGGAGAAGCATTTTGGCAGAAGCCACCTGGTTAGTCAATACCAGAGGATCTATCAATCGTGGTGGTCCAACCCAGTCCAGCTCCCTACATACCGTAGAGGGAGATAAAGTCCCTGTTATACATGTAAAGAATATGTTGGGAAAGGCAGTTTGGGTTATTCCAGCCTCTGAGGAGGACAAACCTCTTCGTGGAACTGTTTTTGCCCAGGGACCTGGGTCCACTTGGTGGGTGATGCAGGAAAACGGGGATGTTCAAAGTGTACCACAAGGGAACTTGATGTTGAGGGAGTGCAGTCAGTAATTCCTTGTGCGTGTGTTTATATTTTGTTTGTATATATTAAGCATGATGTAGTGATGTGGAATAAGGGGTGGAATGTCATGGTTTCATGAT
>NW_011233349.1:0-475 GCF_000146605.3 Meleagris gallopavo | reverse complement strand
GCCGGCCGAGAGACCTGGCCGACATTTGGCCTTTGAGCTGGCAGCTCTCACAGGAACTAAAAGCCATGGCATACCCGTGTGGTCTGCCGGAGTTTCACTCCTGGAACTCGCAGGGAAGCTGGATGACCTTCACTTCCAGTCGCACCTGCAAACAAGCACAGGACAGAGCGACTCAGACGTTCTGCCAGTCAGAATGACAGAGCATGCAATTAAAACAGGAGATTCCTTTGCGACGCTGTTCTCTCCCTTCCACACAGGAGCAGCTTGGAAACAGATCCTGGGTGCCCACATGGGGAACCACGATTGTACAAATCTAACACAGTGTGGAGCTACCCGGAGGAACGTCCTCCTGGAGCTCACGCCAGCTCTACACTCATCTGCACCGTGGCTGCCGACTCTGCAGAAGGCACTGGGAGCAGCTCACGGCTGGAGTGGCCGGCAAAGACAACTTTGCAAGGCACGGCACTTCACGTAC
>NW_011233348.1:0-489 GCF_000146605.3 Meleagris gallopavo | reverse complement strand
TTCCCCAGCTGCAGTCAGCCCTTGCATGAGCTCTGAGAGAGGTGCAGCCAGGCTCCAGCCCTTCCGTCACACAGCTGAATTGCCTTCACCTGTGCTCCCAGGGCTGAGCAGCTCCTTTCTGCAGGTGCTCAACCAGTGCTTCAGGCTGGGACTCAACAGATCCCATGCATATGTGAAAGATTTTTGTTTTTTTTTTTTCTTTTTTTCTAGGGAGATTGAAAAAGCAAAGAGGTTCTCTGCCCTTGCTCCTGCCCTTTGTTCCTGCCTCCACCTGCCACCAGCGTGCAGCCAGGAGAGGAGGGGCGCTCAGGAGCACGATGGGAGCCCTTCGTATCTGTTGAGTCTCCTGACCTTCCAGCTCTGCAGAGACATCTCGTGTCTCAGTGACAGTCTGCAGCCCCCACAGCCCCCGACCCGGCCCCAAAGGCCCGCTGCCTCTCTCTCCCCCCACGCACACAGATGGGCCCGCTGGGCACCGGCACCGCTGTC
>NW_011233347.1:0-594 GCF_000146605.3 Meleagris gallopavo | reverse complement strand
CCAGTAGTGTGCACTGCAGCCCAGAAGGCCAACTGTATCCTGGGCGTGCATTCAAAGAGGAGCGACCAGCAGGGAGAGGGAGGTGATTGTCCCCCTCGACTCGGCTCTGGTGCGGCCCCATGTGCAGCACTGCGTCCAGGCCTGGGGCTCCAGCACGGGAATGATGTGGAGCTTTTGGAGCAGGTCCAGAGAAGGGCCACGAAGATGATCAGAGGGCTGGAGCCCCTCTCTTAGAAAGAAATGTTGAGGGAACTGGGATTGTTTGTGTGGGGAGAAGAGAAAAGCTCTGGAGATAGCTCATGACAGCCTTCCAAGACTCGAAGGGAGCGCATAAGCAGGAGGGGGCAACGGCTGTTTAGGAGGGTGGATAGCGATAGGACAAGGGGAAATGGTTTTCAAGTGAGACAGGGGAGGTTTAGGTTGGTTATTAGGAGGCAGCTTTTCACGCACAGGGTGGTGACGCACTGGAATGTGTGCTTGAGAGTCACTTCCAGGATGATCTGCTCCATGATCCGTGACCAGCACAGAGGTGAGACTGACATGCTGGTAGTTCCCCGCGTCACACTTTCTATCCTTCCTAAGAGGTGTGCTGTC
>NW_011233346.1:0-558 GCF_000146605.3 Meleagris gallopavo | reverse complement strand
ATCATTCCTGTGCTGGAGCCCCAGGCCTGGACGTAAGGCTGCACATGGGGCCGCACACCAGAGCCGAGTCGAGGGGCAATCACCTCCCTCTCCCTGCTGGTCGCTCCTCTTTGAATGCAGCCCAGGATACAGTTGGCCTTCTGGGCTGCAAGTGCACACTACTGGCTTATGTCCAGCTCTTTGTCCACCAGGATCCCCGAGTCCTCCGCAGGGCTGCTCCCAAGGGCTTCTACGCCCACTTTGTACAAGCATCTGGGTTTCCCCTTCATCAGGGACATCAACAGTGGGGTTGAGTGCACCCTAAGGACACCAAGCTGTGGGGTGCAGTGACACAGCAGAGGGACGGGATGCCATCCACAGAGACCTCAACAGGCTGAGCAGTGGGCACAAATCCAAGTGCAGGGTCAGTAGCTGGGATGAGGGAACACCCACCACCAAAACATGCTAGGGGATGAAAGGACTGAGCATAGTCCTGCTCCATAAGGCCTGGGAGTACTGGTGGGTGGGAGCTGGACACAAGCCAGCAATGGGCCCTTTCAGCCCAGAAAGCCAACCGTA
>NW_011233345.1:0-317 GCF_000146605.3 Meleagris gallopavo | reverse complement strand
CCCCCCTAAATCTCTCTTCTAAATACAAATCTCAACTTATTTTCTTCAAGAGATATGTTTTGGTTTTTTTCAGATTCATTTAGTAAGAGGTTTTTCTGAGTTGCAAGTCACAATTAAGAGCAGACATTGTTTAGAGGTCATTTACATTAGTTCTTTCCACATGACATTGCATCATTCAATTAAACTAAAATTGCAATCCCTTTTTTATTGTGGCATTTTGACCCTGCATTACAATACTGCAAAAGCAGGTCTTCCATATTTTATTCCTTTTTAAGTAGGTGTGTATGCTCTATTTTAACACTGCGTTAGGGGCTGCA
>NW_011233344.1:0-551 GCF_000146605.3 Meleagris gallopavo | reverse complement strand
CGTGCTGCTATCCCGGCAGATATGCGTGTTGGAAATATCCAATAATTTTCTAGGACGGTCTCTCTGATAAAGCAGATTTTATTTGCGATTGCAATGGCGGGCCTCCTGCAAGCAGGAGAAAACAGTGCTACATCTTTATCCCCTACTGCCCGACGCTTATCTCTTTCTCCCCTGGTTCCTCATTGGCTGAGTACTGCAGGTTCGTACTCTTTCGCAATGCTTCACTAATCATACAAACACCAAGTAAACACAAATCTTTGCTGCCCAAACACAAATATCTTAATTGGTTAATTGCCTTCTAACAATTGCTTTCTTACCAAACATTTGGTCGTAACTTTTGGGTGTCTGTTTTACAGCATAAGCATAAACATAGCCTCTTAATTGTTTAATTACCCCCTAACATTTGTACCCCTTTTACACTGGGTCATTGGTCTGGTCATTCGTCTGTCCTTGCTTGCATAGAGAGAAGCTCGGAAAGAGGATAGAGGGGAGTATCTTGGAGCCTGCCTATGTCATCCTAACATTCCCACAAAGTGGGACAGTTCTGCTTT
>NW_011233343.1:0-407 GCF_000146605.3 Meleagris gallopavo | reverse complement strand
AAAAGGAAAAAAGAATATATATTTATTTATTTATTATAAAATATTTATTTATTTATTTATTTATTTCCCCAAAATGCTATATCTACCTAAGTTTAGTCAACAGTGATGGGATTGATAACACTGCCAGGTGCCATAAGCTCTCTTCTCACAAACTAACTGTTCGGCCCAGACAGCCATGTAGGAAACTCACCACAGATTTCCCATTGCTATGTAAGTACTACCCCTGCTTCTTTCACCCTATAGCCATCCCAAAAATTACGCATGCACACATATCCGAGGCTTTGCAGTGCAGTATCCTTTAGTGGAGTAGGAGGAAATGACCACTTGTCCTTGTTTTGTTGCTTTATAATATCATCCTGAAAGCTTTGCAGCATGTAGGACTTCAAGCTCTTCTTACTTGCATAGAA
>NW_011233342.1:0-554 GCF_000146605.3 Meleagris gallopavo | reverse complement strand
CGGCCTCCAACATAGTCAGTTCTTCGGAACTCCAGTCACCCCATGAATATAAATTGATTTTGTCCCTTGGTGACTCGAGGGCATTAGAGTGCACTGTGCACCAGTATCCACCAGGGCCTTATATTTTTCGTGATTCTGATGTGCCAGGCCATCTAATCCACACAGTCCAATAAACTCTATTATCCCTTTCCCCCCCCCTCGGCTGGGGGCAGGGCCCCTCTATTTGTTACCTTCATTGTCTGCAGCAACTGGAGCAATCACCTTTTTGGAGAAGTTCACCTTGGTGGTTGATTTGTCTTGTAACTCTCTTACCCGTGCTTGAAGTACAGGAGTAGGTTGTTTATGCCACTCCTTCATATCTTCTCCATGGTCACGTAGGTAATGCCACAAGGCAAAACGTGATGTGGTCTTACTGTTGTCACTTGCTCGAGCAGGAGAACGTCTTCTTTTGATAGCTGAGACATTGGATGCCACTGGCTGGGAGGAAATCAAGTTGATGAGCCCCTCCAATAGGCTGATTTGGGAATTCAGGTCCCCAGTGGATGTATCCGTTA
>NW_011233341.1:0-516 GCF_000146605.3 Meleagris gallopavo | reverse complement strand
CCTTGTCTCCTCAACCATCCATTGTAAAGACTCTGTTTTCCCTTTGTGCTACACTCCAGTTGTGGAAGCCATTTAACCGTGTCCCCGTGGTCCAAAGAAGAACTCAGGCCTGCAACTCTACAAAGATTTCTGTCTCATTGTACTTTGTTGTTCTCAATAGCGTAAAAACACATAAGAAAACATCGTAATTGGGAAGCATCACTGGATTTAGCCTGGCTGTATAGCTAATTGTCAGGGTTTTATGATTTTTGGTTACTGATATTCCACATCAGAACATTATGTAGTGCACTGGGAGTTAAAGTGCTAATGCTCCAGTTCCAGGTACCTGTCCCAGAAAAGAAGAATTACATTCCACAGCAGACTGTTCGCTGTGTTGTTGTTATTTCTGCTCGAGGGGAACAGATGTAAGCCCTTGGTTGGTCCTTTGACCTCTCTCTTTTCGACCATCAGTTTCTCCTCCCTTCTGCTCATCCTGACTGCACGCATTGCCTCAGCACTAGCGTAAGGCCTACAGCT
>NW_011233340.1:0-510 GCF_000146605.3 Meleagris gallopavo | reverse complement strand
ACAAGTACCTTCCCTTTTCTCTCAAAAATACTGCTAGGCACTCCTCAACACGGACTATTTTCTCCCATCTACACCCCGTTTTCTCCCCAAAGGACCCTTTTCACACCAAAAATACCACACTTGCCCTCCAAGAGAAGTCAGTCTTTCCCACTATTGTCCACTTTTCTCCCACGTACTTGTCATTTTCTCCCAGAAATACCACATTTCACTTGGAAATTGGGCCTGTTCTTCCAAAAAGATGATATTTTCTCCCAGGCATACCTGTTTTCTTCAACCAACTCACGTTTTCTCCCAAAAAGACTAGACTGACCAAGACCAAATACGGTACGACTTGCAACCAAGGATTAGGACATCTTCTCCCACAAATACCACTTGTCTCCCTAGGATAGGACATTTTCCCTAAATGCTATGGCAGTTCTGCTAAGAAATACTCCTTTCCTTCCCTAAATGGGACATATGCACCCACAAAGACCACGACTCCGAGAAATTCCTCCCAGTTCCTCCCAATTT
>NW_011233339.1:0-700 GCF_000146605.3 Meleagris gallopavo | reverse complement strand
GCCTTTCCACCCACAGCACAGCTCAGCACGTTCTGCCATCAGAAAGCAAGGCCTCCTGTCACGCTCAGCTAGTTCCCTTCTCAGTGCATTCTAGCACCACTGATACCTACTGTTATCCTCCTGCAGAGTGCCATCACACTGGCAGCATCAAAAGGAAGAAGCCCACACAACAGAGCATACCGCAGTACACCCATGCTCCAAACGTCTGCCTAAAAAATAAAGGACAAGTTTACAAACCTGAAGCACCTCCAATGGCTTACTGACAGATTGCATTGTCTGCCCTTGCCAAAGGCTACATATAGCCCATGAAAAGCTGGCTCTTTCCCTCCGCAAAAAAACCTTAGGGTCCCAAAGAAAGCACATAACCCTCATTCAAACGTTCCTCCACTCAACTTAAAGCACTACTAAAACCCACATCTTCATCTCAGCTCATCACCCTGCTGCAGGACCTGCAGTATCTACAAGGATTTCTCTGGCAAAAATGAAATCAAACCCATCACAAGGGATTTGGCACAGTTACGTGCTCCTGGCTACAACGAGAGCTGGCAGCAGTCACCTGTGAGGCTCTGCTGCTGTTCTCTTTATGTACAGGCACAACCAGGTTCATACACCTCCCAGTGCAATTCTCACTCTGACTAGGAAAAGAAAAAGGAGGCTTGAAAAGCAGTCTGTGCAAAACAAACAAACAAAGCAAGAATTA
>NW_011233338.1:0-437 GCF_000146605.3 Meleagris gallopavo | reverse complement strand
TTTGGGTTTTTTTTCCAGGGTTTGTTTTATTTTCCCTTTTGTTTCTATTCTTGGAACTGTCTTTTTCCTTTCCTGAGCGTATTCCCCTCTGTTTGTGAGGATTTTCAAGTGTATTTTTGCTTTGCTCTCCTTGGCTTTTTATTACTTACTCGTTCTTTCCTTTTGCTGGTTTTTCCTGGCTTTGGTTTGCTCTTTGGTTATTGTTAGTATGCTGGCCTTGCATTGCTGTTAAATTTTGGTTCTTTCTTTCCATTGTTAAGCACTGGTGAGCTTTGTTCTCTCTTTACTTTGCTAGGATTCTTTGCTTTGCCATGCTAGTGTATGGAATTCATTGGCTTTCTTCTTGAATTTCTCGACCTTGGCTGGCTTTGCTTCGTTTTCATTCCTTGTTTTGTCTTTTTTTTATTTTTATTTTTTCTGTAGTGAGGTTTTTGTTT
>NW_011233337.1:0-500 GCF_000146605.3 Meleagris gallopavo | reverse complement strand
AGGTAAGCTGCTATTGTGATATTGTAGCTAAGAATGTGCATTCTCTACAACACATGACGAAGGAAAAATACAACGCAAGAAACAAAGGATTAATGTATTTTTCATATATATTATAATTGTGATTTTTTTTCCCCTAATGGTGCGCATAACTCTAGTGCCCATTTCAATAAATGTTGAAAAATTAAGAGAAATCCTCCCTCAGCTTTATGAGGACCCACAGCCTATTCACATCTATTGTAACCAGCCAGAGTTGCTCAGGCTATTTTATAATTCAAGACAAACAGAAGCAAGACTAGGACTCCGAATTGTGAGATTTCAAAGGTCCTAATCAGTCAGTGGGAGTGGAATGAGTAACTTCTGGAAGATGATATCCTTTAAATCAGTGTTAATAACAGTCTAATTTGCCAGAACTGCTATTAGCTTATTTCCCAATTGGTAAGTCATCACACATTCAGTCTGTGCACGTCCTTTATGATCCTGAGTTACCTGACAGACATATA
>NW_011233336.1:0-422 GCF_000146605.3 Meleagris gallopavo | reverse complement strand
CTCCAACAGCTCCCTGTCTTCTTGTGCTGGGGGCTCCAGCCCTGGACGCAGTGCTGCAGATGGGGCCTCACAAGAGCAGAGCAGAGGGGGACCGATCACCTCCCTGTCCCTGCTGGCCACCCCTCTGCTGATGGAGCCCAGGATCCCATTTGCTTTCCCAGCTGCAGGAGCGCACTGCTGGCTCACGTTCAGCTTTTCATCCATCGAGAGCCCCAGGTCCTTCTCTGCAGGGCTGCTCTCAAGGACTGCTCCTACCAGTCTGTACGGATGCCTGGGATTCCTCCGGCCCAAGTGGAAAGCCTTGAACTCTGCCGTGTTGGCAGGTCTGAGCTTGGAGCAAAGCAGCAGGCACTTTACAGTCTCTTTTGTTTGCCTGGAGCTCCTCGGTCTCAGCTCTACCGTGAACTGTCTGCACGGCATGC
>NW_011233335.1:0-625 GCF_000146605.3 Meleagris gallopavo | reverse complement strand
CACAAATATCTTAATTGGTTAATTGCCTTCTAACAATTGCTTTCTTACCAAACATTTGGTCGTAACTTTTGGGTGTCTGTTTTACAGCATAAGCATAAACATAGCCTCTTAATTGTTTAATTACCCCCTAACATTTGTACCCCTTTTACACTGGGTCATTGGTCTGGTCATTCGTCTGTCCTTGCTTGCATAGAGAGAAGCTCGGAAAGAGGATAGAGGGGAGTATCTTGGAGCCTGCCTATGTCATCCTAACATTCCCACAAAGTGGGACAGTTCTGCTTTGTGTAAAGGCCCTGACTCCTCGAAAGTTTGTTACATGTATTTCGCTTCTGCCGGTCTAAGGAACAACCTTACAATACGTTTCCTAGTTCAGAATACTGTACCCACATTGTTTAGAACATCTAAAATCTATTGCAGCTTTGTGAGAAAGAATTTGTTAGGTAATTTGGTAACTATGTTTCTAAAATATGTTACTAATAGGTATATGGTATTCTTACGTTCCACATCAGCTGTTTCTAAGGATATGTTACAGCTTAATTCTCTAGATCGATTGCCCTTTTCAGTGTTCAGTGCAGAAACAACACTTTCACTTTTCACATCCGGGTGGCTGAAATCCCCCTTCAGG
>NW_011233334.1:0-511 GCF_000146605.3 Meleagris gallopavo | reverse complement strand
TGGACACGGGATGGATGCGGATATGGGGGAGGTGATGGGAAGAGGATGTGGGATGGATCTGAGATGGCTGTGGGGAGGATATGATGGATACGGGATGGGATAAAGTTATGGCAGATGGATATGGGTGGCTATGAGATGGGGCTATAGTCCTTATGGGGCCATAGGGGGCTGTGGGGGCCAGGATGCTGCAGTGACCTCTGTCCCCAAAGTTTACCCCCCGTGTGACACATGGAGCCCCACAGCCACTCCTCTGCCCTTTATTATTTACATGCAGGTGGGGGGTCATCCCCCAAAATCAAAGAATAAACCTTAATTACACACAACTACAGATACCATTTGCTCTCTGTCTTACACTCCACACTCCCAAGGTTTCACAGCCATTGGCTCTATCAAAGAGTCCCATAAGCTCTTTGCCCACTGCTCTCAGTTACATCTTCCCCACACCACCCCCTGGGAACAGTCTGCTCTGTGGGGGTCCCCAGAGGGGTGTCCCCACCTTGGGCTGTGACAC
>NW_011233333.1:0-481 GCF_000146605.3 Meleagris gallopavo | reverse complement strand
CCCTCCGGTTTGCACGAGGCTTTGCATCGCTTCCTTTGTGCACAGCCCCCATTGCTCTGCCCCTTGTTGCACCCCTCTTTTGCAGCACCGTTTAGAATCCCCCCCTACTAAAAAGTGCAGTTAGCTCAGAAATCCAGGTTGTTTTGAATTAGCGTTTTTAATGGAAACACAAGCTTGCAGCCAGTGCTGTGAATCTATCCCTGGGCTGTGAGACACTCCTGGCGTGAATTCTCTCTCTGTACCACTGGTTTTGTTAGCAGTCATTGTTCCCTTTGCCTCGGTATCCCTCTGGGTTTCTCTGTAGGTGTCCCTTTCTGGAATCGTACTTCTCATTGGGAAACACAGCCTTTCCTCTTGCTTTTGTGTACAGAACACCTGTATTTTATCCTCCTTTACATGAACTTTATGACAACCTTTTGGGCTGTAATAGCCCTGACAATGAAAACACAACTTGCATTTCAAAGTGGCGCTGCTGTGTTTT
>NW_011233332.1:0-564 GCF_000146605.3 Meleagris gallopavo | reverse complement strand
GTCTAGTATGGTCCAGAGAGTCCTTGTGTGGTCCTGGAGTCATCCAGAAGGGTCTGGGAATGTCCCAGAGAGCTCTTGTAAGGTGCAGGGGGTCCTCATGTTGATCCAGGGGTTCCTTAGCTTAATCCAGAAGGGTTTGGAGATATCCCAGAAGGATTCTGTAGGGTCCAGGCGGGTCTCCGGGTAGGTCTAGGGGTATCCTTGGATTCATTCAGAAGGGTCTGGGGATGACCCAGAGAGGACTTGTCAGGTCCAGGAGGTCCTGAGGTGGGTTTCAAAGGGTCCTTTCTTCTGGAAGCGTCTGGAGATGAGCCAGAGGGATTTGGGGTGACCAGGGTGTCCCCAGGGTCCCCTGCAGTCCTCCAGAGGTCTCAAATGGGAATTTTGAGGACAGCCCCACATAGTGACGCGTCCTCCCTCTGCTTTGTCCCCGCGGGATCGCCCCAAAACCATCTGTTTCTATTAAAATAAATACTGTGTTGATTTCATTGCATTTTTTTCCCAACTTCCCTTCAGAAATGGATGGTTCCTGCCAAACCCTTGTGCAAAGCCCCACTGAAACAA
>NW_011233331.1:0-503 GCF_000146605.3 Meleagris gallopavo | reverse complement strand
GCCACAAAGCTGCTCAGCCTGGAGGAGGCACAGGCCCAGAGGCGAGGCCACAGCAGCTCTGCCATCGTGACAGAGAGCAGGGACATAGAAGTGGAAGAACGGCCCCGCAGCTTTACCGGGGAAATTCCACACAGTCATCGGCTTTCCATCGGAAAGGTAAAGAGGACTTCCTTTTCCAGCACCTATCATCATGGCTTGGGTGGCTTTCTGTGGGTTTATTTCCATTCTTTCTAGTGCCAAAACTTGCTGAAACTAAGTTACGCTAATGGTGGGGTTTTCCAGATTTCAGGGCCACGTGCCTGAAACCAATTTCGGTTCTCCTCGAAGCAGAGCTGTTGGTCGGACTTGCTGGCACTGGAAACTAAACATGGCAGGGAGATGGGCTGCTGAGGTCTCAATGTCAGAGTCAGAGATGCTTTTCAAGTTCTTTTATGGCTGCACGGTTCCTCAGCGAGCAGTTACGCCTGCCAGCTCAGTCAAAGCCATCCCTGAGATGCTGTCCT
>NW_011233330.1:0-631 GCF_000146605.3 Meleagris gallopavo | reverse complement strand
GGTGCAGCAGAGCTCTGGTCTGGCTGCGTCCGGTGAGGAAGGACGCTATCTGTACGGAGCTGGTCTGATGAGGATGAGCGAGGATTGCACGTCCCTTTGCACAGGCTGCCCCACGTCATGCCGCCCTTGAAATTCAGCCGCACGGAATAACAGGACGAAAACCACCACCCGCCCCAGAGCGGGATGCACAGTTCTTCCTTGAAGCGTCCTGATCCCGATCCTCGGTGGAGAATTTCATGTTGTTGTGCATGTTACTGGGATTGTCCGAGTCCATGGCATCCCCTGCTGTGCCTGCGTAGGAGCCCAGCCGCAGCCGGTAGCCCTGGGACTCATCGTCCAGACTGAAGAGGTTGTACTCTGCGAACCTGATGTTGTTGGAGGCATCCTGGATGACGAACCTGACCTGGTAGACCTTCTGCTTGGCGATCTGGTGGATGTACTCGGTGCCCAGCCAGTAGTCGCCGCGCACGTTCCCAAAGCCGTACTTGTAGGTGCTCCAGGACTCGGCCCAGGTGATGTCTGTGTTGTGGCGGTTCCTCTGGATGACCGTCCAGCCCCCGTCCGTCACGTTCATCTCGCAGTACACCACGATGGGGTGGAGCCCTGAGGGCTGGATGACGTAGACGCCGCT
>NW_011233329.1:0-381 GCF_000146605.3 Meleagris gallopavo | reverse complement strand
TCCCAGATGCAGCACTGCAGGCGGGCCAGAAGCAGCCTATGGGATCCAGAGGCTTCCAGAGACCGGGATCAGCCCTGAGACACGGCAGCGCCCAGCACAAGTGATCGTGCGTTTGCAGGAAGGCCGTGGGATGCCCAGCAGGGAAACGCGGGGGGAGTTTCCCGCTTTGTGTGGAGGGGAAGACTGGGAGGAAGTCCAGGCTGAGCTGGACAGGGAGAGGAGGAACCCGACAGCCCAACACCCACCTTCTGCCCCCTAGGGAGCTGCTCCGTACGTAAGGCGGCCACCGCATCCCAGACGGCGACTCGCTCTGGAAGGCAAAGGAAAAGCGGGTCACACTCTGCACCTGCCGCTTCCCGGCACCGCTACCGCTGCCAGGCG
>NW_011233328.1:0-400 GCF_000146605.3 Meleagris gallopavo | reverse complement strand
CCTTCATGTGATACTCACAGTTGATACTCACAGTTTACTGGTTTACGCAAGAATTACTCATGCTTTCCTCTGGCTTTTCTCCAGGTTTTACTCCCACAATTGGGTATCACACTCTATTCCAGGTGTGTACTCACACCTTACTTCAACATTTATTCACACTTTACTCTGGGTTTACCCATAGTTTACTCCTTCTTTACTCTGACTTTTCTCCAGGTTTTACTCACACTCTCTCCTTGATGTATTCGTCGATATGGGGTCAATATGGGGCAATATGAGGCAATATGGGTGAGAGGGGGTGATATGGGGTCACTGTGGGCCAGAGGGGCAATATGGGGTTGCTAGGGGCGATCTGGAGTTTTATATGAGGTTTCCATGGGGCATTATGGGGTGACATGGGGTC
>NW_011233327.1:0-397 GCF_000146605.3 Meleagris gallopavo | reverse complement strand
CAATATGAGTGATCTTGAGTTCCAGCTGAAATTCTGACCCTTCAACCTTTTTCTTTCATAGAAGTCACTGATAGTTTTGCCACTTTGAGTCTAAGGTTTCATGCAAATAGTTTAAGTGATGGAGAAGGCAATGCATTTCATGAAACAATATTCAAAAGGTTAATTTCCTTCACTTTAACACTTAAAATATTACTTTCAAAGTGAAGTTCTCAGATTAATTTACTAGTATTATTCCTTTTTTTTTTCTTTCTGGTCTGTAAAATTTTTGAAGCCCATCTAGTTTCAAATCAATCTCTTGTAAGCTTGCAAGAAATTATCATGTTGCAATTAAACATAATTTCTTGAGGCCTCAGGTTATTCTTGGTTGCTGTCCTACCAGTTAGACTTCTATCAAAAG
>NW_011233326.1:0-458 GCF_000146605.3 Meleagris gallopavo | reverse complement strand
AAAGCTACCAGTGTCTAACTACTGTTATTTTAGTAGTTGTGCCCCTCTCTTAGCAGCCACCAATTTACTCAGCCAGCCATTACAAACCTTAATTTTTCATAACTATGCAAGGGCTGATCCAAAAGGAAATGCCTCCTATTTTATTAATGCTGGCCACAGCGTCACAGGTGGACACAGCAGAGGTTGAACCTTCCTGCCAGCACTCAGTTCATTTTGTAGCCAGGCGACAGATGGCAGCAGAGGCCAGGATGACAGCACAGCACCTGACGTGGAGGTGCGCACGGAGCACAGGGCTGTCACTGAACTCCTCCGCACTGAACAGAGCATTTATGAAGACCAACACGTGGATGTGAGCGCAGTGAGGCTTCAGCAGTGGCAACAGCGATGCAAAAGACAAACCACCCAAACAGCCAGATTGTTTTTTCTTTTTAACCAAGCACAGCATGCAGGCACTCGTT
>NW_011233325.1:0-505 GCF_000146605.3 Meleagris gallopavo | reverse complement strand
CGGTTCCCTTGGAGCCTTCACTTCTCCAGGAGGCTGAACAGCCCAGCTCTCCTTGCTTACAGGAGAGAGGTTCCATCCTTGGGTTCGTGTTTGTGGCTGTACTCTGGATGCACTCGCACAGCTCCATGTCTCCCTGCACTGAGGACTCCACATCTGGACGCAGCACTGCAGGTGAGGCCTGACCAGCGCAGAGCAGAGGGATGGGGGATCTCCTCCCTTGGCCCGCTGACTGCGCATCTTTGGATGCAGCCCAGGATACGGTTGGCTTTCTGGGCTGGAAGGGCCCACTGCTGGCTTGTGTCCAGCTCCAACCCACCAGTACTCCCAGGCCTTATGGAGCAGGACTACGCTCAGTCCTTTCATCCCCTAGCATGTTTTGGTGGTGGCTGTTCCCTCATCCCAGCTACTGACCCTGCACTTGGATTTGTGCCCACTGCTCAGCCTGTTGAGGTCTCTGTGGATGGCATCCCGTCCCTCTGCTGTGTCACTGCACCCCACAGCTTGG
>NW_011233324.1:0-467 GCF_000146605.3 Meleagris gallopavo | reverse complement strand
CAATACCTAAAGGAAAGAACAAGGGAAAATAGGAGGTGGAAATCTAAGGAAAATGTCTTGTACAGTGAGGGTGCTGAGGCAGTGGCACAGGTTGCCAGAGACATGGTGGATGTGCTGGCCCTTTCAAGGTGAGCCTGGCTCAGACTCTGAGCAACTTGATCTAGCTGTGGATGGTCAGCATGCGGGAGTCGGATCACATCGCAAACCTACCTGCATACAAGCAGCGCACCAACATGGGGTGCATGATGGGATACCTGCTGGACACATCTCACACCACTGACTGGAGGAGCCCAGGCAATCCTTCAACTCCATCAGGCTGACAAAATGAAATCAGAAGAGACGCAGAACATCAATTTAAACACAACAAGGATGCACACAATGCCCTAAAAAACACCCACCGCATGGATGCAATTAGCACATAGCCCTATTAATTACAGCCATCCAGCTTGAGATCCTCCAGAAAAGCA
>NW_011233323.1:0-512 GCF_000146605.3 Meleagris gallopavo | reverse complement strand
CCAAAGGGGCTGTCCTGATCTGCCATAGGGACACGATGGGAGTCCCTTTAGCAGTGAAGATCGGAGTGTTGGCCACAACATCAGTAGGTCATGTACCTATTACTGGAGGGACTACTGAGCCTCCCATCTCCAACCATCTCCCCCCAAGGTGCAAGTAGGCCACACCACCTGGATCCTACCTGCACCTTCCAAGGCCATTTCATTCTATGGGTGCCAGGATCTAAGTTCTCAGGGGCAGGGAGCAGAAGATTATTCTCGTTAGCTATCTGGGGTCTTACCTGATGATCAGTGCCCATCATTTGGATCTAAGTGGGGTGGCCCACGTTGTCTGCAACATTCTCAGGGCACTGGGTCTGCCGTCTCGGGGTCTTTCATTCAGGTCCCGCAAGGTTTCATACAGTCTCTTTGTCCACCCCTGCAGGGACTGGGAGTCTGTCTTCAGGGCAGCCTTAAGAATACCGTTATGACGTTCGATGAGACCTGCTCCCATTGGATTATATGGCAGGTGGAAT
>NW_011233322.1:0-488 GCF_000146605.3 Meleagris gallopavo | reverse complement strand
CGTTACTTGAGCAATTACCACGTCACTGGTGTGTCTCTATCTTCACATGATAGGAAGCAGTATAGTAACAGAGCAGTGCTCAGGGCAGCCGCCTGCCGCGGATAGCGTCCTAATCAGATTGTTCTCAAGCGGGGAAGCATGACAGTACTCAATATGAGTGATCAAGCTTCACTTTATTGTTGCACAGACAGAGCTTATATACACACTACGACACATGTGTTCACCTACTATTGGAGCACAAGGTGGGCGTCTAGGTGGGCTGCCTAACTTCAACCAATGCTCAGCCAGCATTCACACCTGCCACTGAGCTCATCCGCTTATCAGCCCCTCACACATCCACAGAGCACAGCTGCGGATGTAGGCCTGCTGTTTAAGGCCTGCTGTTTACAGGCTGCCCAAGGATGTTGTGCCTCCTATCTTAACTCCTAATGCTTTCTCATGAGAATGCACCATGTGCTGCCGCACTAGTTATGCTCGTACACAGCCTC
>NW_011233321.1:0-559 GCF_000146605.3 Meleagris gallopavo | reverse complement strand
TGAACATCATGCCACCCATGTTGGTGCGCTGCTTGTATGCAGGTAGGTTTGCGATGTGATCCGACCTCCCCCATGCTGACCATCCACAGCTAGATCAAGTTGCTCAGAGTCTGAGCCAGGCTCACCTTGAAAGGGCCAGCACATCCACCATGTCTCTGGCAACCTGTGCCACTGCCTCAGCACCCTCACTGTACAAGACATTTTCCTTAGATTTCACCTCCATTTCCCTTGTTCTTCCTTAGGTATTGAAAGGCTGTTACCAGGTTCCCTTGGAGCCTTCACTTCTCCAGGAGGCTGAACAGCCCAGCTCTCCTTGCTTACAGGAGAGGGGTTCCATCCTTGGGTTCGTGTTTGTGGCTGTACTCTGGATGCACTCGCACAGCTCCATGTCTCCCTGCACTGAGGACTCCACATCTGGACGCAGCACTGCAGGTGAGGCCTCACCAGCGCAGAGCAGAGGGATGGGGATCTCCTCCCTTGGCCCGCTGACTGCGCATCTTTGGATGCAGCCCAGGATACGGTTGGCTTTCTGGGCTGGAAGGGCCCATTGCTGGCTTGT
>NW_011233320.1:0-427 GCF_000146605.3 Meleagris gallopavo | reverse complement strand
ACTGCAGCGATGGCAAATCCCCCTGGGACGGGCAGACCCTTGGGAAGGAAGAGCAACTGGGCTGCAAAAATGCCCGTCGGGGATGGTCACTGATCATTGGGATGGGAAACGGCTGGGATGGGAAGGATGTTTGGGGACGAAAAGTCAGACCATCGCAAGCCTGGGGAAAGGGCTGACCCCAACGGTCACAGAACCCCCCTGGGGGGAGGGGCTCCCCTAACTGCCACTCTCCAGCTGTCATGGCAGGTAAGGCAGCAGGCTCCCTGCTCTGATGCTCCAGCTGACCCCAGCGCCCAGATCTCACCCTGTGACCCCAGATCTCACCCTGTGACCCCAGATCTCACCCCCGTGACCCCAGATCCCACTCCCGTGACCCCAGATCCCACTCCCGTGACCTGGATCTCACCCAAGTGCCCCGGGGTCTCAG
>NW_011233319.1:0-482 GCF_000146605.3 Meleagris gallopavo | reverse complement strand
CAACTTGTAGTTAGCCAATAAAATAGGAAAGAAAGCTACTATTTATAATGCAAGTGTACAGAGGATGAAGAAAGGCATGAGATGCTAGAAAGTACTGAATTTCTGGAGTAGTCCCAGGTGGCAAAACTTAATCTTATAAGGTATGTCACCCACTCATGCAACATGATTGAAATCAGCTAACATAATATGCACGTCAAAATAAAGAGACAGAAAGTAAAAGAAAGTATTCACAAGTTGCAACTGAAAGTAATATACAGCTGCCTTGGGGTACTGTAGGAATTGGCCAGAATGCCTGTTTTTCAGTTAAGCAAGTTAGAGAAAGGAAATGTCAGTCCTCAGTCAGGCAAGCATTTTTTGGTAAGATTTGCTCATGTCAGTCCTTTTTTTTTTTAAAGTAAAGAGCTGCAGTCTGTAATGCCCTGATCCCCAAAATTAGATTTGCAGTTAAAATGAGCCAAGGTGCAGATCTGCCTCTAGAAGTG
>NW_011233318.1:0-492 GCF_000146605.3 Meleagris gallopavo | reverse complement strand
CTCTTCTGGGTCCTGACATCCCTGTTACACCTTGCTCATCTCTGCCTTCCTCAGCCTGTGTCTTTCTGAAACCTTTTTCACTTTCCAAATTTTCATAATTACAAAAAACATACCATTAACAATTACACTTTCATATGCCATCAAAACAGTTTGTCCCACTCCCTTCAAAACCCACAAATCAAACCATACAGTTTTTCAGTTTCCACAAACACCCAGTACTTAGTCTAATGATTAGAATACTCAATTATAAAAACTGGTCCTGTTACTTTGTTTATGTTCCTGGTTTCTTATTCAGTGTTCCCTCTGGCTCGCTGGCAATGTCTCTCCAATGAGCCAAAATACAGCCCAGAGGGGTCTATTTCAGAATTTCTTTTGACATCCTTTGTCCCATAACAGCTTTTATCCTGGCTGGTCTTAGCTATTGGGTGAAAATCCCTTGTGTTTTGCTGTGTAATGCACAAACTTCCATGGGGCACAGGAGCACTGAATTCC
>NW_011233317.1:0-478 GCF_000146605.3 Meleagris gallopavo | reverse complement strand
TCACCAAAGCAAAGATGAGGGCTGTGCATAATGAGCAGTTCTCAGACAAGATGGAAGCAAAAAATGGGTGTTGGGTACCTGAGCCTTCTCTGGTGGTAAGCAACATCGTGCACAGAGTGCAGCCATGTGCTCCGAGCAAGGAGCACAGGTTTGTGCAAGAGGCCCGGATGCAGGGCAGTGCCTTCATGACTGTATTGTGTCCAACAGGTGGCAGCAGAGCTGCGGTGCTCCCAAGTGCCGTAACAACTGCACGGAGAGATGTGTTGGTCTCTGTGGAAACAGCAAGGAAGTGGAATGTGCGTTTCCCGGCATGCCCCGGAACCTCACTTTGCTGACTGGTCATTGTCTGCCCAGCAGGTAAGGGCGATGCACACCCGCCAGCGTTTACCCATTCCAGAGCCCGGCACAATAGGGTTCCCCCAGAGCTCTGAATTGCGCTTCATGGTGCCCAGAAGGCTGCCTATCCTCTTTGTTCTGT
>NW_011233316.1:0-490 GCF_000146605.3 Meleagris gallopavo | reverse complement strand
GGGGGTCTGGATTCCCACCTTCGGCTCGTTCGACACCATCTCCAAAGACATCAGGACTGCGGACGGGACCGTGGCTCTGCGCTGGCCCGTCTTCAGCTGGCCAGGAACCTCAGAGCCATGCACCACCTCAAGTCCGACAAGGAATCCCTGTCGGGTAGGAGGGCGATTAAAGCCTTGCTGGCTTCATGGACAGGGCAAAGCAGGCCACCGCCTCCCTTCTCCAAAGGAGAGCTCCCCGGCTGAGGAGGGGGCCGTGCTGGGCGATGGCCGCGAGAAGCAGTTCTAGGGAAGCACCTGTGGAAAACCAACCGTATAATCAACTCCGTCCCTCGCGTTTTTTTTCAGCCCATAAGGAGGTGGAGCCCCTGAAATACAGTGAGGTGGCTGCCGCTGCCTCTGTGACCTGGCAGAGAGGGAAGAGCTGCGTCCAGAACACTGTGGCCCTCCTCTCCAGCTGCCTGAAAAGTGGGGAGAACGTTGCCTTTGTCCT
>NW_011233315.1:0-500 GCF_000146605.3 Meleagris gallopavo | reverse complement strand
AGCGACAGGACAAGGGAAATGGCTTTAAACTGGAAAAGGGAAGATTTAGACTACACATCAGGAAGAAATTTTTTACTGTGGGGATGGGGAGACACTGGAACAGGTTGTCCAGCAATGCTGTGAATGCCTCCTCCCTCCAAGCATTCAAAGCCAGGCTGGATAGGACTTTTGAGCAACCTGATCTAGAAGGAGGTATCCCTGCCTATAGCTCAGGAAAGAAACTAGCTCATCTTAAAGGTCTCTTCCACTCCATACCATTCTATGATTCTATTCTATGATTCTATATTCATAAGGCTCTTCTTGTTCTCTAAGTTGTTGTGCTACTTGAATAGAATAGTCTTGCACAGAACTTGCCTAGAAGATGCAGTTAAATTTGCTGAAGCCTAAGGACACAGACTGCTGGACTTTCACCCAGCTGCAAGGAAGGAAGGCCACACAGCTTACTCTAACTGCAAGATAAGGAAGAAAGACAGACTAAATTGAGACTCTGCAAGCATTGG
>NW_011233314.1:0-468 GCF_000146605.3 Meleagris gallopavo | reverse complement strand
AAGAAAAAAAATAAAAATAAAAAAAAAAGACAAAACAAAAACAAGGAAATGAAAACGAAGCAAAGCCAAGCGAGGATGAGAAATACAAGAGGAAAAGCCAAATGAATTCAATACACTAGCATGGCAAAGCAAAGAATCCTAGCAAAGTAAAGAGAGAACAAAGCTCACCAGTGCTTAACAATGGAAAGAAAGAACCAAAATTTAACAGCAGTGCAAGGCCCCGATACCAACAATAACCAAAGAGCAAACCAAAGCCAGGAAAAACCAGGAAAAGGAAAGAACGAGTATGTAAATAAAAGCCAAGGAGAGCAAAGCAAAAATCACTTGAAATCCTCACAAACAGAGGGGAATACGCTCAGGAAAGGAAAAAGCAGTTCCAAGAATAGAAACAAAAGGGAAAATAAAACAACACTGGAAAAAACCCAATGCATTGCAATGCAGAAGGAGCAGGAAACCAAGGCAGAAACC
>NW_011233313.1:0-478 GCF_000146605.3 Meleagris gallopavo | reverse complement strand
AACCTTGCAGGTTTCTCGCACAATACATCAACATGTTGTTTCTATGTAATAAGGCAGGTTCCTATCTTCAATCATCGAACTTTAGCAGAGACGTTCACCTGGAGTTCTTTCAATCCAGGTGACTACAACATGCAGGAAAGAAAGTTGTTTTCTCTCTCCACAGAGGGCTCGTGCTCAACAACAAAGGGACAGTAACCTCACCGGTGCTTTCAGATCATGCATTTCTAAGCTGCTCTCCTGGCCACGTGCTGCTCCTCGTACCCGAGCTCCTCCAGATCACAGGTTCTCCATTCCATCATCGAAGCAGGGCTGCGGTGCCCAGCAGGAACCTGCTGTGCATTTGAATTCAGGAGGTACTGCTCACTGAGAGTACAGCGCATGACTTCACTATCAAACTTCACACGGCTAAGAAAGGCTGGCACTCCACTCTGACACAGAAGCAAGCTTAGTTACAAATTTGGTGAATGCCCTCCATCTA
>NW_011233312.1:0-467 GCF_000146605.3 Meleagris gallopavo | reverse complement strand
TACTTTGTTCTAACAACAGTTTATGTTCTAACAGCATCGTCCTATTTCCTTAACAATTTCCAAGATGAACTGATGTGGAGCATTACAGGGAAAAGAGCACTGAGCACAGATGCTAGGATCCTGATTCAAGCAGTAGACTTCAACCAGTGCTGTAGTTTTACATTCCAGGATTATTTTAGGATCTACAACGTGTGAAAGTCAATTACACAACAATGCCTCAGTGGCTGCAATTCAAGCGCTTTTCAGATCATAGCCACATCAAATTAAACAAATTCAGTGCAGAAATAGCAAGCCAGAATCTTAATGCCTGTGAGACTATCCCTTTTTACTGCATTCTGACTAAGTTCTGAAACTTGCTCCTCCCAGTTCACTGAACCAAGTTCCACCAGCTCAAGCAGTGCAGCTCTCAGCTCCTGTGTGCATCAGACAGATAGAACTAAATGGTGCAGAAACAATCTTTGACACCT
>NW_011233311.1:0-476 GCF_000146605.3 Meleagris gallopavo | reverse complement strand
GGGCCTCCTCAGATCTTCCTGAGCCGCGACATTCCTGTCTCAAAATATCTGTTTAAATTTTCGAGGGTCTTTCAGGTGTTCTGGAAGTAAAGTTCCATGACACCGAAGATTTCCATCTCTCTAAAGTCTCACCCAGGCCTCTCCACATTCCCTGCCACTCAGTATTTACTGGTTTTGGGGCAGACTTCCTCAAAATATAATAAATACTAATAATAAGTGAAATGGTGAGCAGTACATTCACAGAGATTAATAACGTGATCAGGTGAGCATTGAAAATCCGCATAAAGAATTCAAAGGAGAGGCTGGAAACCTGCTTAAGAATCCCCAACCCTGTAAAATTAGCAGCTCCCTCTGGAATGGTATGCCACATAATATGCAGATGCCACATAGTTATTTCCATCCATGTTTCAATTGGCTATATATACCTATTGCTCCATAGAGCAAAGTGGTGAACTTAATTAAGGCCCAGTATGTTT
>NW_011233310.1:0-357 GCF_000146605.3 Meleagris gallopavo | reverse complement strand
CCAAAGGAGCCATTATACTCAATCATATCATGTCACTCCGTGGCACTTATTATGATGGTAATATGGATATGCATATTTATTTTTTTTTTAAAACCTAAGAGAAGCTTTATTGTGCACATAGTAAAAAGCTTGTTTTTAATTGTCAGTAATGCTCTGAGCGTTTTTTTTATATATGGAGATTTCAAACCACCTATGGCTAGCAGCCTGCAAAGTGTGGTAGCAGAGATCTGTGTTTGTGTAAAGATGAAAAAAGCCATGCCTGATATTTACAGCAGTGGGACTGCATCTCCTTAATATGGCTCTTTTATGGCTTTATTAGATCCGAGGGCAACCTAGAACCCTAACCTGAGAGCTTGG
>NW_011233309.1:0-330 GCF_000146605.3 Meleagris gallopavo | reverse complement strand
CAGGGGGAATTTTTCCACCAAGGAGGGATCTCCAGTAAGAGATCCTTCTCCTGTGGCAGTCAGCCCTGAAATGGGGCCTAAGTGGTGTGCAGCCAGGCCCAGCCCTTCCAGTTGCACAGCTGAATTGCCTTCGCCTGTGCTCCCATGGCTGACCTGGTCCCTTCTGCAGGTGCTCAACCAGTGGTTCAGGCTGTGACTGGACAGTTCCCACAGAGAGTCCTTCACAGGTCACAGTGCAGAAATCTGCTTGGATGTGGTTCTTTAGGGGCTGCCAGGGGCAACCGTGCTCTTCTTTAGAGCTTGCAGGAGCAGCTCTGCTCTGACACCTTC
>NW_011233308.1:0-560 GCF_000146605.3 Meleagris gallopavo | reverse complement strand
GGTAGCATTACTGGGAGGTAATGTCATTGTATTGGAGAAGGGTGGTATTTCTTGGGGAGAATGTGTCTTTTGGAAGCCAACGGTGTACTTTGGGGGGAAAAAAGCGGCCTTTCTGGGAGAAAGCGTCCTAGTTTGGGGAGAAAGTGTCATAGTGCGGAGTGTGGTGTAGCAGATTAGGGGGAATTGGGAGGTATTCCTAAGAGAACTGTCATTTCTGGGTGGAAAGGTCTTATGTGGGGGGGAAAAGGTGAGGAATGTGTGAGAAAGCTGGTGTTTCTGGGAGTAAATGCCATCTTTTGGGGGCTAGAAATGGTCTTTCTGGTGGGATGTGCCACGTATTTGTGAGGCAATCGGTGTTTGTGAGGGCCAATGGCATATATTCTGGATCGAAACGGTCTTTCCGCAGTAAAATGCCAAAAGTCTGGGAGTAAGTGTCATGATGAGGAATGTAATGGAGTGTAATTGGGAGGAACTGGGAGGAATTTCTCGGAGTCGTGGTCTTTGTGGGTGCATATGTCCCATTTAGGGAAGGAAAGGAGTATTTCTTAGCAGAACTGCCA
>NW_011233307.1:0-386 GCF_000146605.3 Meleagris gallopavo | reverse complement strand
GGTGCACATAGAGGAGAACCTCCTCTGGCTCTGATAATAGGGACCAGACAGTGCCATCTCCTTGAAGAAAAGCAGAGGGACGATGGCGACTCTCCCAAGGCCCCTTGGCTATGGCAGATGGGGTGGCCACATTCCTTGGAGCCCTGGGACCCCGAGTTCCTCATTTTCCAATGCGGTGCTCTCTTCCGGTCACACAGAGCACACCAAAGCCCACGATTTTGCAGCATGTGAAAGGTGCAGCTCAGTGGGAGGCCAGAGAAGAGACTTCTTCCTTCCAGCTCGCTGCTCCTTTAGATCCCTGGTGAGAACAGGAGGGGTTTTTGGCAGGTGCTGGCACAGGTTAGGAGCAAGACAGTGCAGCTGGGCGACTTGTAGGGAAGGGATAA
>NW_011233306.1:0-360 GCF_000146605.3 Meleagris gallopavo | reverse complement strand
TTCCTGCAGATGCTCTCAGGTAATCTGCCAGGCTAACACAGTGCCACGCAGACTGAACCTCTAAAGATCTTTCACACATTTCAAAAACCACTTAAACTCCTCCTGAAAAGCTGACAAACCAAATCCAGCCTCACTCCTCACAAAAATATGGAAGCTTCAAAGCTAACTTTGAAGTTTTCTTTGCTATCAAACAGAATAATGCAGAGCCATCTTTTCCAAAACAGACTTGCTTAAAATCCTAAACATAGCTACAATTTTGTCTAGAAGGTACTCTAATTTTTTTTAATAATTCCCACTATGCTAAAGCTCGGTTATAGTAAATCAATCTAAGTGGAACCCATAAATATCACTGATACTTGA
>NW_011233305.1:0-348 GCF_000146605.3 Meleagris gallopavo | reverse complement strand
AGCAGCAAGCTGAGGAGCGAGTCAGTGGAGAAGGGGGTGAGGTTCAGCAGCGGACGAGAGATTACTGACTGATTTCCCGTTCAGTTTCCCACACACAATGCCAAAAAGACCCCTTCTGCCCCTGGAAGTGCAGCCGACAGACATTCCTTGCCTTCTGTGCCTCCCCAAAGCGCCGTGCCTCCATGCCTTGTCTGGTGCGGAAGCGCAAGCGCAAGCGACTGGGACACGGAACAAACTGCGAGCCCGTATTTTGCTGCTCGTCAGGCAGCGTTAATTAGCGGCACGAGAGCTGAAGCGCCTGCCGGGCGCTTACGGGACGCCGCTCAGAGAAAGGCGCCTTTCCGCCCG
>NW_011233304.1:0-417 GCF_000146605.3 Meleagris gallopavo | reverse complement strand
TCTAAATGTCTGAAGAGTACCCTAGATCCATTTAGATATCTTTTAGTGAAAAGCTCAGACCAGAGCAATAAAACCTCTCCATGATAAGACAGATGATTTTAAAATGCAGTTTTTAAAGAATATTTGCAGTTAATTCTCAAAAAATATAGTTACAGATTGAAGCAGTAAAAAATAAGAAGTTCCTAAACCCAAGGCTGAAAGAAGCCACTCAAAAAGTTTTTTTTACATTTATTATATTACATGCTATATTTTCATACTAGTACCACTTTCTTGTTTGAAGATTAAAAACAAAATCAAAGTATGTGCATGAAGTCATGGAGTTATAATGCTTCACTTTATGAACAAAGTTAAAATGTACTAAGTTTTAACAATAGTTGAAATGTAAACATGAATACCGGAATGTGGGAGAAATGTTTT
>NW_011233303.1:0-365 GCF_000146605.3 Meleagris gallopavo | reverse complement strand
AGGCCCTGGCACTGCTGCCCAACAGGCCGTGGGTGCCCCATCTCTGCAGGTGCGCTCGACTCAGCTCCCATTGCAGTGAGTGGAGACAAAGGGAGGGACGTGGCTGCTGACGCTCAAACGCGGTGGCACCGCAGGGCAGCGGTGCTTTCACCCTGGAAAAGCCACCAGACATCCACCTGCTGGCTGTCTGCCGTCACACATCCGCCTGTCACAGCAGCACAGGGGCCTCCGGTCCTGCTGCTGGGCACCGCAGGGCGCAGCCCGGCTCCGTCCTCTCCTGCGGGGACCGACGGCCGTGCCCGGGATCCCCCCGAGCTCCTCTGCTGCAGGCTGAGCCGCCCCAGCTCTCCCGGAATCCCCGCCCC
>NW_011233302.1:0-332 GCF_000146605.3 Meleagris gallopavo | reverse complement strand
AGAGATTGAAGATCATCTGCATGGACCATACCTCAGCACAAAGGAGTGAAGCAAATGACCTCTCATTGTCTCTCTGTTACTGACTTTTTAAAGTTGTTTGATTTAGCACAAGGTTTCCAGCACTGTGTGTATTTATTTACTTTGAAAGAAAATGGGCTTTATTTGACTGCAAATAAGAAAAACAACAACAACAAAAAAACAAACAACAACAACAACAAAAAAACAAACAACAAAACCTGAGCCTAGTTGCCTCATTTTCCAGACTAAAATGTTCTACTTGGTCTTCTACAGATCTCATATGATTTTTTTATATTTTTATTTTCTATTTTTAA
>NW_011233301.1:0-393 GCF_000146605.3 Meleagris gallopavo | reverse complement strand
ATTATGACTGCAGATAAAGGGCTCTAGTCCTAAGCCTTTAAAAAAAAAAAATCCCTCCCTTTTTAATATTCCAATTTGAAAATGCTGTGAATTATATCAAATAGAGAACAGAGGCGGTAATCCTCAAAGTTCATTTACAGGGTTCCCACTTCAGTAATCTTGCTGGAACAATAAAATAGTTTGAATTCGAGCTTATTTGTTTTATGTCTATCCTGCTTCACTTCCTTGAGATATTTTTGATTGCTATTAGCTCTCTCACTGAAATATACGTGAATGTTCTGGTTAGAAATCACCAAGAGAGAAGCTTATGATCAGAAGCCAGACATTTTGAGACCAATAATTTGTTGTGGGTTTGTTTTTTTTCCCCAAATTAGTTACTTTATTGCATTAAAG
>NW_011233300.1:0-308 GCF_000146605.3 Meleagris gallopavo | reverse complement strand
TTGGGTGTGGGTGAGCCCTTAGAATGGGGTGAGTGATTCCTGCTTCTTTCTAGAGCTGTGAGCTCTGCTTTTCTGGAGGATCTCAAGCTGGATGGCTGTCATTAATAGGGCTATGTGCTAATTGCATCCTTGCGGTGTTTTTTTAAGGGTCATTGTGTGCATCCTTGTTGTGTTTTAAATTATGTTCTGCGTCTCTTCTGATTTCATTTTGCAGCCTGATGGAGTTGAAGGATTGCCTGGGCTCCTCCAGTCAGTGGTGTGAGATGTGTCCAGCAGGTAATGAACATCATGCACCCCATGTTGGTGCG
>NW_011233299.1:0-410 GCF_000146605.3 Meleagris gallopavo | reverse complement strand
ATGATTATTCGTAAATTTTACTTTAAAATCCTAATTAATAATTTACCTACAACTTTCCTTACCTGAAAGTTTTTTTCAAGTTTTCTCAACAAACAAAATAGGAAAAGTTTACTTTCCTTTTTTTTTTTTCTGTTTTAAGATTCTAGGTGTACAGAGGTGGTGTACAGTACTTTATGTTGATTTATTTGCTAATAAGCCATCAAAAGGCAGTTTGATACGCAACTTGAACTTTTTCCCTCTTACTTTAATCCTATTACTGCTGTATAAATCCCTGTTTATTGCTCTGAATACCTTCTCCTGCCTTGGATTTGCTCTCAAGATATTCACAGACTGTTATCATGATCTCCCACTTCACCAAAGAGTTAGCTATGGTATATTATATATATTACATCATTTAAAATCTGTATTCC
>NW_011233298.1:0-434 GCF_000146605.3 Meleagris gallopavo | reverse complement strand
TTTTATTTCCTGTTGATAAAGTACTGTCAAGTGGGGTTTATGTCCAGCTTGATTTCTTGCTCAAAAGCAAAAATGGGTCCCCAGATAGAATAATACCCACATACATAAATATTGTAATGAAATTAATAGCCTGTTGTGAATATGTGGATATAATTTATAATTAACAAAGTATATGAGGATGCTTCTTGCTTTTGAAGATCAAAGTCCCATGAATATGAGAAGAAAAAGTAAAATTAGAAGATGAAAAAAATACAAAAAAAAAAAGCAAAGATGAGAAACACTTTGGGATGCAATCAATATGCAGTTTATCCCAACCTTCAGTTTACAAGAGGAATTCAGAAAGTGAGGTGACTTTCTGTGGAGATAGATCAAATACCCTTGAGATACACAGGTCAGAGGAAAAGGTTATAGCCTACTTCCTTATAAATAACTGA
>NW_011233297.1:0-436 GCF_000146605.3 Meleagris gallopavo | reverse complement strand
GCAAGTTGTACCAGTACCAAATACTAGAATTTCAATTACTAAAACTAAACGTCTACTTTTTTTTTTTTTTAGTATTTACACGACATCTTTCTCAAAGCTGTATCATTCAAAAGGCTTTTAAGGAAATATTCTTCAGATTGTCATGAAATTTGCAACCACATCCACATTTCAAACACTCTCTTCTAACACATCATGAACAACTAGAAATAAATGCCTGAGATTTCATACTAAAGTGGCACCTGTTGTTAGAGGAGGGAATTAAATGTAAGCATTCCCTAAAAACAGAATCCTAGCATTCTCTGACAAGTCTGAAATGTTGCATAGAGCACAATAAGATGTGGCCTTCGGTGTTAACATTGCTTTGTAATATGTTACATCCCAGAGCGAAAGACAAATTTGGAGTAAAACAAAGAGATGATGACGATCACTTTTGTAT
>NW_011233296.1:0-374 GCF_000146605.3 Meleagris gallopavo | reverse complement strand
ACCAGCAGCCTCAACTCCAGCCATGAATGAGTGTAACACAGCTGGCAAGCTTTTACTTGATTTTGGTGAATCTGTACCAGTAGGCAATGAGGTATTTCATACTTGATATTCTGGTACTTTATGTAGGAAAGGGGGGGAAAAAAAAGGAAAAAAGTTCTAGGAAACTTGGACACATTATTTTAAGTACTTTATGGAGAGAGTGTAGTATAGTAGCCATGATAATGAAGTGTACGTAATTGATTTATTTCATTTCTGGAAATAAGTAAATATTGATAGTGCTGTACTTTTCTTCATGCTCTTGGAATATTTTTTTCTCTCTGATGTAAGTGTAAGAGGTCAATAATGTGCATTTACAGCATTATATAATAATATAT
>NW_011233295.1:0-435 GCF_000146605.3 Meleagris gallopavo | reverse complement strand
AAATCTTGATGTGGCAGTATAGAGCATTTCTGTATTCTTTCTTGCTGTTGTCTCGATACTGACTTACTTTAGTGACCTGCCAGTAAAACTTAATGGGTGGATGTAGGCAATTTTCTGTCCTCATATATATGATCTGTCTTATTTTCTAATCAAAAGAATGCTTCTTTTTTTCTTGAACATAATTGTCTTTATTCATAATGTTTTTCTTTTGAAAGCCACATAATATTTCCTATATTTGACATATATGCAGCCAAAGAGCAGAATGAGAGGTGTGGATAGTGGACACTAAATACATGCATTTATACTAATTTTGGAATTTTGGAACCTCTTGCTCTACTTTTACAATAGTGAACTTCTGTTGACACTTTTTGAATTTCTTTCTTTTTTTTTAAAGACTCTTTACTAATATCTACTGATTGCCTTCTTATCTTCTCA
>NW_011233294.1:0-380 GCF_000146605.3 Meleagris gallopavo | reverse complement strand
ATTAGATTTCAGAGGCCAACATAAACACACAGACAGGAGGAAGCATGGAGAGCTCTCTCACTGCTGTCTCATAGCTCCCAGGAGTCAGTGAATTGCAGACTTCTTAAGCAGGCAGATGACTGCTGACAGTTCTTTTGTCATAAAGTTGTCTCATACTTTTCTGAACCTTTTTCAGCTTTTTTTTTCCAATGGGTTTTGTAATGAGTTCCATAGTTACTTGGAAAAAAAAATGCAAACTTCCTTCTATTGCTTTAAATCTGATTATTTCTCTGTGTAATGTGAGAAGGAATGGCTTCTATGTCAGAATTAGAGGGAAAATAAAGATTAAGACCAAAAGGTGGAGAAAGTGAATTTCCATCTGTTTTTCATCTGTGTTTCCC
>NW_011233293.1:0-357 GCF_000146605.3 Meleagris gallopavo | reverse complement strand
TGCAGATCTGCGGATAATAATTTCCACGTTTGCACTCTACTGTATTGATTATGGTGCTCTGTATCTGAGCGTTAGTACATTGCTGATTGCAGCACAACGTATTTTGAGTTACAGATATATGCAACTCCTTTTTTTTTTTTTTTGTCCTTCCAAATCTAGAATATTGTAGTAGCAGGGGCTGTGAGCTGATGCTTGTGTTTCTTGCATCCCCTTGGATGCATTACATGGATTTTTTTATTACTTTAATTTTCAAAAAGAAATTTAGACTTGGCTAGATTGCAATAAATAACTCAACTGGCAGTTTTTTTTTAGTGATTTGCATGTGTTTTTAGTAGATAATTAAGTTTGTACATGTAA
>NW_011233292.1:0-517 GCF_000146605.3 Meleagris gallopavo | reverse complement strand
GAATTGAATTGTTCGACTCATGGACTTTGAAGGAGGGGACAAACTGTTTTGATGGTATACGGAATTCTCGATTTTAATGGTATACACAAGTGTAATTGATGGTATGTGGAAGTATAATTGATGGTATATTTGGAATTGTAATTGTTGGTACTAATAGTGAAATTGTGAGGGGGAAAAGAAGTGAATCATGAGAACAGCTTTTCTATATTGTGAGAGCAGCCTTTCGCATAATTTGAGCGATATAAGCTGAAGGACAGAGACTTGCATAAGTGTAAGCTCAAGAACAAAATGTGGAGGCCGCAAAACTTGTTGTCAAGTGAAGATAAGAAAGACAAATAGATGTCCTGTTGTTGAAAATAAGATGGCAAAACAGATGCCTCAGATCAACGTAACATCAGTGGGAGTTGGTTTGGGCTACCTCCTTAAAAGGTTGGAAATTTACAGTGAGAATGCATCCCATGACCACCAGAGATGTTATTTCTGCCCATGTCCTTGGAATGTAATGAGTATGTTTATG
>NW_011233291.1:0-509 GCF_000146605.3 Meleagris gallopavo | reverse complement strand
AGTGGCTGTTTGGAGAAGTGTCCTAGTTTGGGGAGAAAGTGTCATAGTGCGGAGTGTGGTGTAGTAGATTAGGGGGAATTGGGAGGTATTCCTAAGAGAACTGTCATTTCTGGGAGAAAAGGTCTTATGTGGCGGGGAAAAAGGTGAGGAATGTGTGAGAAAGCTGGTGTTTCTGGGAGTAAATGCCATCTTTTGGGGGCTAGCAATGGTCTTTCTGGTGGGATGTGCCACATCTTTGTGAGGCAATCGGTGTTTGTGAGGGCCAATGGCATATATTCTGGATCGAAATGGTCTTTCCGCAGTAAAATGCCAAAAGTCTGGGAGTAAGTGTCATGATGAGGAATGTAATGGAGTGTAATTGGGAGGAATTTCTCGGAGTCGTGGTCTTTGTGGGTGCATATGTCCCATTTAGGGAAGGAAAGGAGTATTTCTTAGCAGAACTGCCATAGCATTTAGGGAAAATGTCCTATCCTTGGGAGACAAGTGGTATTAGTGGGAGAAGATGTCCT
>NW_011233290.1:0-393 GCF_000146605.3 Meleagris gallopavo | reverse complement strand
CTCCGCCTGAACCCCCTCGAGCTGATGTCTGAGGGCACCTGCCTCCTCCAGCTGAGCCATAGGAAACTAACTGAGCCCAGTAATTCAATTTTTGCAGATGTTGTGAATATGCTCCCAAATGTTCCTTTAGTGATAAGTAATGTCTCAGCACTCTGATAATCCTATCTCTGGCACAACCTGGAACCTCTCTGCAAACCTTGGCTGCCCGTTCCCAGCACCGTTTCTTCCTTCCTCTCTTTTAGAAGCAGTGTGGTGCAGTTCCCCGTGTTTGTGAGCAGCAGCCAGCAGGCTGCCAGAGACCCAACAGAGCTTTCAGCACACAGAGGGACGCGATGGGGATGGACCGTCCTTACTGCCACGCAGAAGGGAGTTTCTGCAGTTCTCTGTCATGAA
>NW_011233289.1:0-420 GCF_000146605.3 Meleagris gallopavo | reverse complement strand
TTTTTTTTAATAGTACTTGAATACTTACAGTGCAGAATTTTTCAGGAGTTAAATAAATATCTATGTCAGAATAGTGAGTTTTACTGTTCCCTTGGGGTTTCAGGTTTGTTTGTTGTTGTTTTTGTTTTTGTTGTTGTTGTTTGTTTGTTTGTATTTTTGTCCATTTATAAGCTTCCTGGGGAGAGTCTAAAGCCATCTTTTCTATAAGATAAAAATCTAAAACTTCAATCAATATTCAGATTTATACTTCCTGTTTAGAAAATTTTTCTGTTTTTAACTGAGCGCTTTATGTTTTGAACTGTTTAAACAATCTACTTTTTTTAAACCCAGAATAAGTAATCTTGGAGTATTAAAATATCTGTTCCCTACAATGACCCAAAATGTTCCTGGCATTGCTAGCAAAGTTTTCTGCCATGAATG
>NW_011233288.1:0-341 GCF_000146605.3 Meleagris gallopavo | reverse complement strand
CGTCTTCAATGCTGTTTTTCATCGTGATTTCTAGTTTTTCTTGCCAGTCTCCTGATTATCTTTAGCTGTACTTTCCTGAGCTGCCCACACAGACACACTGTATGCTTGCCTCCGCATCTTTCTTCTTCCCTTCCATGACAAGAATATATCTTCTGTTCCTCCCTTCCTGAGAAATATCTATCCTGGAAGGAAAGGAGTACACCCTCAGGCTCCTGCCTCTCTGCTCTCCTACCTCCAGAGTGTTTTTGTTTTTTTTCTCTCTCTCACTTCCCCCCACAGTATGGACTTGTCACCACTGGCTTGTTTATAGTATTTAATACATTCAGAATGATCATCATTTT
>NW_011233287.1:0-394 GCF_000146605.3 Meleagris gallopavo | reverse complement strand
ATGTTCCCACACAACTAACAAAAGAAAAAAGTTCCCAGAAAAGGATGTGACCCAGAGCACTGAAGTTAAATTCCTGCTGAGCTGCTCTGAAGAAGGGCCTCTCTGCCGTTACTGATTGCAAAAGAAGCCTAACGAATTAACTGATCAAGTCTGAAGCCTAAGCTTAGAATTGTAATGCATAATAACTACTGTTATTAACAATCCTGTCTTTTGCAGTTGAGACCATAAACTGAAATGGCAGCAAGTTCAAACCTTTTTCCTTTTAAATTAATAGGTATCAGTTTTCAGGGACCAGATATCCTTGGTTTCTAGATAGGCTGAGGTACAATAACCCATTGCTAACAAAGACAAGAGATGCACTGCTGCACGTTATGAGAAAGTAGGCTGCAACGAG
>NW_011233286.1:0-583 GCF_000146605.3 Meleagris gallopavo | reverse complement strand
GTATTTGTGAGAGGAAACTGCAGTTCTTTGCTGAAAATGGCCTATTTTTAGAAGAAAGCGGGCATTTTGCGGTGTAAAATATAATATTTTTTGCAACAAAACTTGAATTTCTAGGAGAGAAGATCATATTTTTCGGGAGAAATCGACTATTTCTTGGAAAAGGTAGTCATATTTAAGGGGAGAAATCTGGTATTTCTGGACTAAATTTAAATTTTTGAGGAGAAAATGGATATTTCTGGGAGAAAACATACAGTCTTCGGAAGAAAATGTCATGTTTTGGGGGAAAATTCTTGTATTTTAGGGAGAAAACGTCATATTTCTGGATGAAAAACTGGTATTTCTGGGAGAAAAGGTCATATTTCTGGTTGAAAAATGGTATTTGTGGGAGGAAACTGCAGTTCCTGGCAGAAAATGGCATATTTTGGGGAGAAAGCAGTTATTTGTGGTAGAAAATGTCGTATTCTTGTGATAAAACTGGCATTTCTTGGAGAAAACATCATATTTTGGGGGAAGAAAACTGGTATTTCTTGGAAAAATGGTCAAATTTTGTGGAAGAAAACAGGTATTTCTGGTAGAAAATGAC
>NW_011233285.1:0-352 GCF_000146605.3 Meleagris gallopavo | reverse complement strand
TAAGTTTCAAGAGAGCAATAACAAAGCCTAAGAACTATTCTGTAATAGGCATGGTTCGTGAGGCAAAGAGATATTGACTCTTAATTAAAATGGAAAATCTAGAGAATCAAAGACACCTTATTAAAAATTCAGTGTAAATACTGCAATTACTAACCTTCACAAGAAATAGGCAATAAACTAAGAAGTTATATATCTGCATGCTAAATGGCTAGATCCAGTCTTTCTTCACAAGGCCAAGCTCAGCGGCTTACAGAGAATTATGTGGAAACATTTTGGTCTTCATCATTGAGACATTCTTTAATCTTTCAAAAATTAATTTTAAATGAAAACTACAAAACATTTTAAAGCTTTG
>NW_011233284.1:0-481 GCF_000146605.3 Meleagris gallopavo | reverse complement strand
GGCAAAGGCAATGTTTAATTAGGAAGCTAATTTCATGACATCATGCCTTCTGGCCTTTATTCCATTAATGAAGCTGAAAGTAGGCCACAAACTTAACAGGGGATTTTAATTTCTTTCCTTCCCTGTTGGGACCGTGTTATATCTGTCTGTCTGCTTGCATGGAAAATGCAACATCATTCCCAGTTGTTAAGTTATTCCATAAACATTCACCATCCACTCTGCTCTTCCTGTAGCCTCATTTATACTGCATGCCTAATGCCCTGTATAAATTGACTTTCTCTGCATACTAATGTGGGCATCTTTTTGTTACATTTTTAAAGCAGTGGGCATAGAAAGAATACAGCCACCTCTGCGGATTTACCTGTGGGCTAAACTCAGAGTATAAGGGCTGCATCCCAAGGTGCCTAGAGCTCCTGAAATAGAAATGGTGCAACGGGAGAGCAAAGAATTAATGTTGGCTTTCCTGTTCCGTGGGATGAAT
>NW_011233283.1:0-319 GCF_000146605.3 Meleagris gallopavo | reverse complement strand
AAAAAAAAAAATAGGTAAGAGACTCTGCATGCCTTTTTCCCACTCTTTGCTCTCTTCCAAAACTGTCCTTAGTTTTATTTTTTTTAAAGTTTATCCAGTTTAAATGTTAAACGATGATATGAAAGACTACTGACATCCTCTGAGATATTCAACAAAAACGTGAAGTTTATACATCCTTGGTATAGCTCCAAAAGAATAATTAATAGAAGTTCTCAGTTCATAAGTACAATTAGGTATAATTTTAAATTTCCCCATTCTTGAAATTACAATCTTTATAACACGAGAAAAGTCAAATTGTGAGTTAAGAAGTCAAAAGTCC
>NW_011233282.1:0-304 GCF_000146605.3 Meleagris gallopavo | reverse complement strand
GAGAGAACAAAGCTCACCAGTGCTTAACAATGGAAAGAAAGAACCAAAATTTAACAGCAGTGCAAGGCCACAATACCCAACAATAACCAAAGAGCAAACCAAAGCCAGGAAAACCAGGAAAAGAAAAGAAAGAGTATAGTAAAAAAAGCCAAGGAGAGCAAAGCAGAATCACTTGAAATCCTCACAAACAGAGGGGAATACGCTCAGGAAAAGGAAAAAGCAGTTCCAAGAATAGAAACAAAAGGGAAAATAAAACAACCCTGGAAAAAACCCAATGCATTGCAATGCAGAAGGAGCAGGAACC
>NW_011233281.1:0-321 GCF_000146605.3 Meleagris gallopavo | reverse complement strand
GTTTGTCTTTTAAAGTCCTCTGAATTATCCCAGTTAACTAAGTTTCCCTTCAGTGATTAGAATACTGAGTTAGCTAGCATCCTTGATAACATATATTATCTTTCTCTTGTTTTTTTTCCCTATATAATCACGTAAGATGGGGAAAGCTAAATAGAAAGATTGATAAAGAACTCTCTTTTTAGCAACTAACAGAATTTAACCCGTGAGTGTCAAGATGTGTGACACATAGTCAGCTTCTATCTAAAAGAAAGGGAGCAAACATGGTTTAGGAAGCCTCTTTGTACCTGTCCTGAGGAACTATCCCTCCAGCCAGGTGAACCA
>NW_011233280.1:0-378 GCF_000146605.3 Meleagris gallopavo | reverse complement strand
CACTCTGTTCTTACAGAACTTAATCAGACTTCAGCAGCTGAGGTATGGAGTCCCTGAAGCCTTGTAGATTCCATGAATGTCACTAGGCTCTCAGAAAGGAAATGAATGAATTAGAAAATCCTTCAATCTCTTTCTAACTTTCATTCAAAAGTTCTGGAGTGATTAGCAAGAGTGCTAACAGAAAGCCAACTGTATCCTGGAGTGCTTGGGAGGGGTGGCTGGAAAGCTGCCTAACAGAAAGGGACCTTGGTGTTCTGATGGACAGTCAGCTGAATATGAGTAGTGTGCCCAGGTGGCCAAGAAGGTCAATGGCATCCTGGCTTGTATCGGGACTAGGGAAGTAGTCCTGCCCCTGTACTCGGCACTGGTGAGACCTCA
>NW_011233279.1:0-519 GCF_000146605.3 Meleagris gallopavo | reverse complement strand
TGGCAGCAGAGCTGCGGTGCTCCCAAGTGCCGTAACAACTGCCCGGAGAGATGTGTTGGTCTCTGTGGAAACAGCAAGGAAGTGGAATCTGCATTTCCCGGCATGCCCGGAACCTCACTTTGCTGACTGGTCATTGTCTGCCCAGCAGGTAAGGGCGATGCACACCTGCCAGCGTTTACCCATTCCAGAGCCCGGCACAATAGGGTTCCCCCAGAGCTCTGAATTGCGCTTCATGGTGCCCAGAAGGCTGCCTATCCTCTTTGTTCTGTGTCTTGCTTGTCTCTGGTCTTGCACTGTTTTCACTATTACATTCTCTTCGTTCTCCCTATTTTGTGTCCTTGCCCCATTCTCTTGGCCTAATGACCCCTTGGCTTTGTGTTGCCACATTCATGTCGGCATTCAGTTTTGGCGTTCCCTGCCGTATTGTCTGGGCCGTCATCCTTGGCATTTCCTTCCATGTTCTCTTGGCCCTTGCCTTTGCCTGGGCATTCCCTTGCCCTTCTGTTTTTGTGGAACCCG
>NW_011233278.1:0-322 GCF_000146605.3 Meleagris gallopavo | reverse complement strand
CTAGTCAGGTTTTCCACTGCTACACATCTGCATTCAGACAGGAAAAGAGTGGAAGGAAAACAAAGCACTAATAAGGCATTGCAAGTTCGAGGAGCGACAGCTGTAGTGCTCTCAGGGAGAGCGTTTCAGAAAGTGGGGAGAGATCCTTTCAGGACTTCGGAGAAAAAAACCCCCCCACTCGCAGGTAGTGCAGGAGGCTGAATTCGCACTTGTCGGCATCGGAATCGCACTCCTTCGCTCTCACGCGTAGAAAGCGGCATTCGCGCTGAACCGCTCCGGAGACTTTGCCGTAGCTGGCCGAGAAATCGCGTTTCTCCCCGAA
>NW_011233277.1:0-335 GCF_000146605.3 Meleagris gallopavo | reverse complement strand
TGCCAGCAGCCTCACCACCAGCCCTGCACGTGGATTTCCTCTGCTTGCATCTCTGCTGTGCTCCCTACTGCTGTCGGGCACACTCACAGCCGAAGCACGCTTGCTGTGGCCCTGGATCACGTCGTGCAGCTCTGCACAAGCTGGGGCTAGGACTCTTTGCCTAAGGGACTGGTTTCCCTAAGGCTGGCTGGTCACAGCACCACAGACAGCATCCTTCCGAGGGCTGAGCTGGAGGGCAAGTGCAAAAAAACCCACACGGGACCGGTGTCCCATCAAAGCTGGATGAGGCTGTGTTACTAAAAACGGTGCGACAATGGCTGCTAAAGCATGTGGGG
>NW_011233276.1:0-351 GCF_000146605.3 Meleagris gallopavo | reverse complement strand
GTGGGATAAGAATACGGAGGTACTTCATTCTATTTTCTCAAAACTGAAAGGTATCAAATGTCTGCTTAAGGATAAATAAAATGAGCAAAAAGGACATGGAAAGCACACGAACCTCGGCAGGCACTTCAGATCAAAGCACTCTAATAGCAATAACTGCAGCAGGCAGTAGCTTATTTCTGCACATACCTAGTGGTCAAATTCGCTTGCTTTTAGATCTTTCTGCTTCCTATTGAATTAAGCCTCCTTTTCTTTAAGGTATTTATCAGACTTTCCACAGAACTGCTTTCATGTTCTACCAAAAATAACAACCTAGGGAAAAAGACTCAGGAAAGGTCTCTGACAATACAGGGA
>NW_011233275.1:0-346 GCF_000146605.3 Meleagris gallopavo | reverse complement strand
AGACCTCTAAAAGCGCAACCATCATTTCTTTAAGTTCTGTGCGAGACAGCACACCATCCCGATCAATGTACAAAAACCTTAGAAAGACAAACGTAGGGGGGAAAAAAAAAGGAAATAACTTTTGTGCATTAGAACCACTCAACAACATTTTTTTTTTCCCTTGCAGAATGCAAGTCTTCAGAGTCACAAGAACATGACTTAGTGCTGACAGTTCTGATGAGGCAGGATGCATGGGTAGTGAGGAAATGGAGCAGCTGTGTTTAATAAACTGTAATCTGGATTCCTGCAATTTTGTGCTGTGTTTTCTGATGTGACTTAGCAGGGAACATATGTGCATACAGAAATT
>NW_011233274.1:0-322 GCF_000146605.3 Meleagris gallopavo | reverse complement strand
GGGTGCAGCCTCCCCCATTCATCCTTTCTTACTAGCTTCCTTTTTTGTGATGATTTTATTTCTCCTAATTCTTTTTTTTTTTAATTTATTATTATTTTCTGTTTTTCTCCTTTCAAATGTATGCAAAGGGTATAAAGGTATTCCTTCACACCCATTCCAGTGATGGAAATATGACATGTATAACATTGCTTCATGAGTGTGTGTCCGAGCTCTAGTAAAAACAGAAAATCATGTCTTCACTGCACGCTGATCTTAAACACACTGCTGATCTATGGACCACTGGAGAATTTTCCTCCCATAAATACACAGTAGCAGATGACAA
>NW_011233273.1:0-463 GCF_000146605.3 Meleagris gallopavo | reverse complement strand
GGCACGGTTGATAGTTTGTCTATTATATACTTCTTGTTTGTTCTCCATTCTGTCCAGCTTTTCAGCTACTTTGTAATGGCTGAAACACAAGCTCGCAGAGGGCTTAAATGTAACTCAAAGTCTTGAAGTTTATTAACCAATTACAACTTATAAGGGGTCTTCTTTCCCCTCTGCCATACATTGCTGCAAATGTGCTGGCGTACCTTCTGGTGCGGTCTTTGTGAATGTACGCCACATGTTTGGTGTACACCTGACTCTCTCGGGATCATGCTCTTGGTCTGGCTCGTCAGGAATGAAATCGGGGGCTATGTAGCATTTCCACCACAGCATATTCTCTTAAATAACAGATGCCTTCTTCCATATCAGCCCATTTTCTTTTTTCTCAGGCATCAGATCATCTTTGAAGGGTATCTTTCTTTACAGCTAACAACATCCGCTTCCAGAGGGTAAGGCCTGGTTCTGG
>NW_011233272.1:0-424 GCF_000146605.3 Meleagris gallopavo | reverse complement strand
TTCAACTCCATCAGGCTGCAAAATGAAATCAGAAGAGACGCAGAACATAATTTAAAACAACAACAAGGATGCACACAATGCCCTTAAAAAACACCCACCGCATGGATGCAATTAGCACATAGCCCTATTAATGACAGCCATCCAGCTTGAGATCCTCCAGAAAAGCAGAGCTCACAGCTCTGAAATCAAGCAGGAATCACTCACCCCATTCTAAGGGCTCACCCCACACCCCAAAGGAAGCAGTCTCCAGATTCAGATGCTGCTCTTACACCTAGCAGCCCTTCAGTGCACTTGCCATCCCCCAAAAAGACAAGATCACAGCCCTGAAAGAAAAAAAGAAACCACTTACCCCATTCCAAGGACCAATACTCCCCCACACTCTCAAGTGAAGGAAGCAGCTTCCAGCTCCAAATACCTACCAGCC
>NW_011233271.1:0-342 GCF_000146605.3 Meleagris gallopavo | reverse complement strand
CCGGGCGGCGGAACGCCTTTATACGGCATCCCATGAAGCTCCGGGTTTCATCCCACCGGGCCGCGGCTTAACCTCTTCGGGACCGAGCCCGCCCCGCCCCGCCGCCCCCAACCCCACATTAAACGGCTTCGGGGGAACGGAGCGCTCCAGGGCTGACACAGTCCCAGGGCAGCCGAGCTCGGGGCTGGGGGAGAAGTGCTGCTGCACGGAGGTGCCCCCCAGCCGAGGATCCCTCCGCGCCGTGCGCAGATCCGAGTGGTCGCAGTGTTTGCGGGACTGGGGTGGCAAGGGGGACTGCGGGGCGACCACCGCCCCCGCGCGGAGCACAGCCCTCTCCCTGCC
>NW_011233270.1:0-572 GCF_000146605.3 Meleagris gallopavo | reverse complement strand
AGGGTCTGCAGCACGACATCTCTCGCTGAGGGAGGCAAAGCTGAAACACAGAGCAGGGAGGGAACACGGACCCTGAAGTCAGTCAGTCTTTGTTTTCTGCTGCTCTCTCACCCTCACTCCTTGCTCCACTCTGGCTCTCTTTATAGCTCCATGCTCCGAGAAAGAGAGTGCGGCTGATTTTGCACACACAGATTATAGCTTTGCCATTTCACCTGTAGGCTCTATTGGAAAGAGTAGCAGCAATCCTTTGATTTACTGGATGCTTGTGGCACCCGGACGGCCTCCCGCATTTCCTGTTGCAATAGCATTGATGAAGATTGTGAATATTGCTGACATTATATCGGCATAAAAATGGCTCAGATGAAGAGATGTCCTCTAAGTTATATTACTCATGATGTCTGACCCAGTCATAGGAAAGGATACATGAGAGATGAAATTCTGATCATGCCCCATTTCAAAAAAGAAAATCTGTGCAATAAAGATATGCACTTGGCTGTTTGGTTACATACTGCATGCTCAAACTCTTGTACTCAGGAATCCTTGCAGCACAAAGATCCCTCTTCATCTGAGCT
>NW_011233269.1:0-419 GCF_000146605.3 Meleagris gallopavo | reverse complement strand
AGCATCAGCAGTCAAACCCCCAGTGCATTGCATGATGTTATGATGTGGAATAACTGATAATGAAAAATCATGAAACCATGACATCACCCCTATTCCACATCACTACATCATGCTTAATATATACAAACAAAAATATAAACACACGCACAAGGAATTACTGACTGCACTCCCTCAACATCAAGTTCCCTTGTGGTACACTTTGAACATCCCCGTTTTCCTGCATCACCCACCAAGTGGACCCAGGTCCCTGGGCAAAAACAGTTCCACGAAGAGGTTTGTCCTTCTCAGAGGCTGGAATAACCCAAACTGCCTTTCCCAACATATTCTTTACATGTATAACAGGGACTTTATCTCCCTCTACGGTATGTAGGGAGCTGGACTGGGTTGGACCACCACGATTGATAGATCCTCTGGTATTG
>NW_011233268.1:0-593 GCF_000146605.3 Meleagris gallopavo | reverse complement strand
GCGCTGCTTGTATGCAGGTAGGTTTGTCGATGTGATCCCGACTCCCCCCACTGCTGACCATCCACAGCTAGATCAAGTTGCTCAGAGTCTGAGCCAGGCTCACCTTGAAAGGGCCAGCACATCCACCATGTCTCTGGCAACCTGTGCCGCTGCCTCAGCATCCTCACTGTACAAGACGTTTTCCTTAGATTTCACCTCCATTTTCCCTTGTTCTTTCCTTTAGGTATTGAAAGGCTGTTACCAGGTTCCCTTGGAGCCTTCACTTCTCCAGGAGGCTGAACAGCCCAGCTCTCCTTGCTTACAGGAGAGGGGTTCCATCCTTGGGTTCGTGTTTGTGGCTGTACTCTGGATGCACTCGCACAGCTCCATGTCTCCCTGCACTGAGGACTCCACATCTGGACGCAGCACTGCAGGTGAGGCCTGACCAGCGCAGAGCAGAGGGATGGGG
The DNA here is from genome assembly GCF_000146605.3 of Meleagris gallopavo. NCBI lineage: Eukaryota > Metazoa > Chordata > Aves > Galliformes > Phasianidae > Meleagris > Meleagris gallopavo. The sequence goes on along the minus strand of NW_011233268.1, from coordinate 145 downwards.
ATCTCCTCCCTTGGCCCGCTGACTGCGCATCTTTGGATGCAGCCCAGGATACGGTTGGCTTTCTGGGCTGGAAGGGCCACTGCTGGCTTGTGTCCAGCTCCCACCCACCAGTACTCCCAGGCCTTATGGAGCAGGACTACGCTCA
>NW_011233267.1:0-402 GCF_000146605.3 Meleagris gallopavo | reverse complement strand
CATAGCCCAACCATTTGCCATGGGTTGATCCAAGCTGCACTGGAACAGGGAGGTGCTCCTGAGCATTTACAGTATACTGATGACATCATCGTGTGGGGCAACACAGCAAAGGAAGTTTTTGAGAAAGGAGAGCAAATAATCCAGATCCTTCTGCGTGCTGGTTTTCGCTATTAAGCGAAGCAAAGTGAAAGGGCCTGCCCAGGAAATTCAGTTCCTAGGTATAAAGTGGCAAGATGGCCGTCGTCACATCCCAACAGATGTGATCAACAAAATCAGCGCCATGTCTCCACCCACTAATAAGAAAGAGACACAATCGTTCCTGGGTGTAGTGCGTTTTTGGAGAATGCATGTTCCAAACTACAGCCTCATTGTAAGCCCCCTTTATCAGGGGGCACGGAAGAA
>NW_011233266.1:0-374 GCF_000146605.3 Meleagris gallopavo | reverse complement strand
CAACTCTCATAATCTAATTTCTAAGCGACAGAGTTAGTATACCTTATTTTGTCCTTCCTTTTTTTTTTTCAAGGTATATTTGAATATCTTCTTCAAGATCTACAAGTGAAACTTTATAAGAGAAAAACCAAACCTCAATGGAAAAGATTATTTTTCTTTTATGATTGATGATCCAATACGCACTTTCAAGTAAGCAAATATCAACAGTCACCGTGCTGTCACAGATTGGCTTCAGCAACTATAGATGCTTGGATGACTGCAACTTCTCAGACATCTTCAATTGCTGAATCTCATCACATTCACTTTGTTGAATGTGTCCTTTAACTATCATGAAACTAGGCCCTCATTAATTTGTTTATTCATTTATTTATTAG
>NW_011233265.1:0-377 GCF_000146605.3 Meleagris gallopavo | reverse complement strand
TCTCGGTCTCATCTTGGAGCAAGCGTCGCAATCCCGGCATGCCTGGACCATGTCAGCTAGCTGTATGGGCAGTCCCCACGCTTTAGCAGCTGCCCACATTGCCTTTTGTCCCGCATGCCGTAGCTTCTGATGTAACCAACGGGCGATGTTCTGGGATGGTGAAGGCTCAATCCATCGAACTCGGGCCAGCGTGTCGGCTTCATCATTTCCCGGTGACTGTAGGGGCTGATGACCCGAAACATGGTAGACACGTACAGTCCTGTGTTTGACTGTATTCCATATGTCTGACCACATGTCCTTGCCCCAGATCGGCCGGGCATGGATAGTCCATTCTTGGGTGGCCCACTGTGCAATCCACAGAGTGAGCCCTCGGTACA
>NW_011233264.1:0-389 GCF_000146605.3 Meleagris gallopavo | reverse complement strand
TTTCTTTGAACCCTTTGTTTTGCCATCATGTTGCATTCTATGTCTTTGCTCTTTCCTGGTATTTCTTTGCTTTGCCTTCCAGTTTTTTGTACTTTTTTCCCCCTTTACATTTTCCTTTCCTGCTCCTTTCCATTTGTTTTATTGTTGTTTTTTTTTCCCTTTTTGTTGGTTCTGTTTCTTTTTCATTCCTCCTTTTTTCAAGTTAGTTTTCCTTGCATAGCTTTGTGTTCTGCTGCATTAATCCTTTACATCTTTCTCTTCCTTTCCTTCTGTGTCCCCTTCCTTGTCCCCATGCCGGCCTCCTTTGATTTCTTTACTGCTCCTTTTGCTTTGCTCTCCAATGCTTATTTCATTTTTGTTTGTTTGTTTGTTTTTCTTTGGGCTGCTTT
>NW_011233263.1:0-461 GCF_000146605.3 Meleagris gallopavo | reverse complement strand
ACCACAACAGGGTTCCTGGGGCAGAAAGCACATGCCTGCTACAGTGGGAATTTTATATACCAGGCTGTGGTGCTCTCAAACAATGTGTCCGATGTTCTGATGTATTACAGCAAGTATTGAGAAATCAGAAGCTGGTTACAGTCAGACGGGCTTTAAAAACTGCAAGATTATTGAAGAAGGAATATATTCTTACTTTTTAATTTTTTTTTTCAGTTTTTAGAGAGTTCTATTCTCAAACTTTTATCATCCAAAGTGTTGCAAGGTTTACAAGAGTGGAAGAATTATGCCAGCGCTGGGTCTTTTCATGGCGTCTAATACCATGAAAACACTTTTCCTTTCTAATTCCCAACCTCTTTCTTTTGTTTTAAGAGCTCAGCACTCCTAAGCAAGGGCCTAGGACAGTGATGTTGTGTTATTTGCACAGCTGGGAATTTTGGGGTGCCCTGTGTATGCCAAGAGCT
>NW_011233262.1:0-485 GCF_000146605.3 Meleagris gallopavo | reverse complement strand
GCAGGTCGTGTCCAACCTGTACTGATAGTTGCGGCTATCCTTCCAAGGTGCAAGACTCGACACTTGCTTTTGGAAAACCTCATCTGTTTTCTGAATCTTGCATTCCGCTGTCCTCCTTAGAAAAGTAGTATTTTCTCCCTGAGCTCGTTGCCGCTGTTTTGTTGTTAGGCCCATCTCCCTACCTTTTCACTACCTCTCTTCCCCCTTTCCTGGTTCATGGGTTCGTTTGTCCCTCACCCCCTTAGTCACAGCACCGGGCTGCACCGGGCTGGAGCCGTGACACCACGCCAGTGCCTCAAAGTCCCGTTTGACAGCCCACAGGCTTCTCTCGGCGACTTCATGGCTGCCGGCCTGAACTACCAGTCAGCAGTAATAATCAGAGGGACGAAACAGACCAGGGAGTGTGAGCCGCCGTGCCTCAGGGCCTCCCCCCTTCCCCAGCAGATCTTGCTGTGGTGTTTTGCCGCCCTTTTCCCTTTCTGGGA
>NW_011233261.1:0-439 GCF_000146605.3 Meleagris gallopavo | reverse complement strand
CGGTCTCGTGTTCTCGCTTGCCGAGAACGGGCCGACTTCAGCCGGCTGCTTTCTCCGACGAGTGAGCGGGCTCCTGTGCGCACTTCGGAAGGAGCGGTTTGCACTTCGCCTTGGCTACATGCAGAATGCACTACGCCTACCTCCGAATACTATGTCCCTGCCTTTATTTCGAGCCACAATTCATGCTAGTGAGGTTTTCCACTGCTACACATCTGCATTCAGACAGGAAAGAGTGGACGGGAAAACCCTACTCTAATAAGGCATTTGCAAGTTCGAGGAGCGACAGCTGTAGTGCTCTCAGGGAGAGCGTTTCAGAAAGTGGGGAGAGATCCTTTCAGGACTGCGCAGAAAAACCCCCCACTCGCAGGTAGTGCAGGACGCTGAATTCGCACTTGTCGGCATCGGAATCGCACTCCTTCGCTCTCACGCGTAGAAAGCG
>NW_011233260.1:0-438 GCF_000146605.3 Meleagris gallopavo | reverse complement strand
ATCTGTCCTGCAATATATGCATTGAACTACTAAAAGTAATAAAAACAACTCTCTTCTTAACTACTCTCTATTTAAATGTTTGCCCAAAGGGGACCACTCTGTTTCAGGAGTCTTTCTTGTTTTCTTTTTTTTTTTCTTTTGGTGCATTTACATGTAAGCATACTAACTAATACTAAATAATACTAAATTCTATATCTTTTTATAAAACCATCAAAACTGCTAAAAAGCAATGTGACAGTAAATCTTATTCCCCACTTTTTCAATTCCATATATGGGGGGAGAAGTAAGGGAGTTGCTCTTTTTTTTTGCTTTTGTTGTTGACGTGACACTCTTACATCTCTAATTTTTAATATAAAATAGATGATATTTCCCACTTAAATAGTAGAAATGTTCAGATAAGATAATAAAAACTTGAAAACTAATTCAGTGTAATTACTT
>NW_011233259.1:0-389 GCF_000146605.3 Meleagris gallopavo | reverse complement strand
CACTGTACAAACCAGAGGGCTGGCTCCTCCAAGTGCTTGCTGACTGATGTGTGAGAGCATCTGCCTTCTCCAACTGAATGATAAGCTAAAGATGCTGAATCGTTACAGCTTATGCAGAGGTTGTGAATGTGCTCTCAAATGTTTCCTTTAGTGATAAAGTGTGCTCTGGCACTGTGATGGTCCTATCTCTGATCTGGAGCACTGCATCTCTTGCAAGCCTTGAGTGCCTGTTTCCACGAACCTTCCTTTCTTTCACTCTTCAGAATAAGTGCAGGGTGCTTTTGGGGAATCATCCAGGAGGCTGTCAGAAAGCCAGCTGTGACATGAAGGGATGCAATGGGAATGGACTGTCATTGCCACCAAGCAGAAGTGAGCTGCTTATGTCACGA
>NW_011233258.1:0-364 GCF_000146605.3 Meleagris gallopavo | reverse complement strand
TCTGGCTGTGGCTGTGGCTTCAGGCCCCAGGACTAGTGCTGGCCTCTCTGGCTGTGGCTTTCGGCCTGTGGAAAGTGGAAAGTGTTGTTTCTGCATTGATCACTGACAAGGGGCAACTGAGCTAAAGAATTAAGCTGTAACACAACTTTAGAATTAGCTGATGTGGAATGTAAGAACAGTGTATACATGTTAGTAGCATATTTAGAAACATAGTTACCGGATTGCCTAACAAATACCTTCTCATAAAGCTGCAATAGATTCTAAATGTTTTAAACAAGGTGGATACAGTGTTCTGAACTAGGAAACATACAGTGAAGTTGTTCATTCGAGCGGCAAGCGTGAAATAGATTTAACAAACTTTGAA
>NW_011233257.1:0-378 GCF_000146605.3 Meleagris gallopavo | reverse complement strand
TTCTTTTGTGGCCAGCTCAACGCCAGCCCCGGGCGGGGATGAGCCGAGGATGAGGATGGGGACGAAGATGAGGATGATTTTTGGGGGTTGGGGGATTCAGCAGATCTCCCCTCCTGGTTCCACCGCATCCCCATCCCGAACCGAGCTGCTCAACCGCACCTGTGCTTCGGTGGTGCTTTAATTCTTATTCTGGACCGGTTTGGGATGGATGGGATGAGAGGTAACCCCCCCACCCCCTTAAAAGGACCCCCCCTCTGAGCACACAGTGGAAGGGGATCGGTGCCACCAAGGCCCGGCCGGCAGCTCGGAGCCGCGTCCCCATCGCTGTCCCCATTCCCTGCAGCTGCCAGCATCTTCTCGCCCACATTCCTCCAAAAC
>NW_011233256.1:0-315 GCF_000146605.3 Meleagris gallopavo | reverse complement strand
ACGCTGAAACCCACATAAATCTCTCCTGAAATAAAATAATTATGCAGGGCCTATTGTTCTGTCTGTACTTTGGGATTGTCTTTCTCCCATCTTCCCCTGCACCCCCCCCATACATCATTGCTGAATATCACCTGTCATTTTACTGCTCAGGTATTCAATATTGTGAAATCCTTTTACAGCTCTCCATAGCTGGTTTTGTTTTGTTTTGGTGGATGTTTTTTTCATTATGAATACTTTACTGCCATAAGCAATCTTTGTCACCTGTTTCTCCTTTCTTCTTTCCAAGTCATTAACAGATACATTTTCTTGAGTAAA
>NW_011233255.1:0-399 GCF_000146605.3 Meleagris gallopavo | reverse complement strand
CCCCTTTATCATGGACTGCTAATATAAAACTTGTAGTGCACGTCTAATAGGGCGTGCTCATAAATATAACTGCATTATTCGATTTTCAGCATCACTTAATATCTTAAATACAAATTGAATTTTCTTAAAGGCTGCATGTGGTTTTGGTGAAATTCCAGTTCCTTTCAGAAATAGTTTTGGGGTGGGCTTTTTGGGTTGTTTGTTTGTTTGTTGTTGTTTTTTGGGGAGGGGAGGACCTACATAGTTTATTTCAACAGCAAGCAGAACTGATTCAAATTAAAGGTATACATTCAAACTGCATAACGTTGTTGAAACGTTGCTTTCCTCGATACTTTTTCCTGATTTTTTAATTGTTTTTCTCCCTCTTTTGAAGCTGCTGGACTTATGCACACTTTCAAT
>NW_011233254.1:0-511 GCF_000146605.3 Meleagris gallopavo | reverse complement strand
CTGTAACATGTAGCTCAACATGTACCAGATTTATGTCCTCATTGTTCATGCAATAGACCTTGTAACTGTTACGTTACTCGAATGCTTAGATAAAAACGAAGGAGTTGATAATATCCATTGTTGTGAGAAAACAACACAGAATTTTTTCCTTCTCTCCTCGTTCTTTTAGCTATTCCCATACAGTTAGTGCAGTGATAAGCAGTACAGTAATTGTAATTTATTCTATGGTACTTGAGAAACAGGACTGAGTTGTGACCATATTCAGTATCTTAGTTCTAGATTATGAGTTTAGAAGGAGGTTTTGTAACACTGATCTTGTAAATATGGTACAAATAGAAAATACAGATTTGTTTTACCAGTGGTCATCCAGTCTTCTGCTGGTTTGTCATCCACTGCCTCATTATTAAGCTTTTAAACAGATTTTAAGCAAGCTTACTGCAGTTTTGTGAATGTTTTACAACACTTACAAAAAGGAATAGAACACTGACAACATTCAACAACTTGTTTGATG
>NW_011233253.1:0-538 GCF_000146605.3 Meleagris gallopavo | reverse complement strand
TACCTGAGCCTTCTCTGGTGGTAAGCAACATGGTGCACAGAGTGCAGCCATGTGCTCCGAGCAAGGAGCACAGGTTTGTGCAAGAGGCACGGATGCAGGGCAGTGCCTTCATGACTGTATTGTGTCCAACAGGTGGCAGCAGAGCTGCGGTGCTCCCAAGTGCCGTAACAACTGCACGGAGAGATGTGTTGGTCTCTGTGGAAACAGCAAGGAAGTGGAATCTGCATTTCCCGGCATGCCCCGGAACCTCACTTTGCTGACTGGTCATTGTCTGCCCAGCAGGTAAGGGCGATGCACACCCGCCAGCGTTTACCCATTCCAGAGCCCGGCACAATAGGGTTCCCCCAGAGCTCTGAATTGCGCTTCATTGGTGCCCAGAAGGCTGCCTATCCTCTTTGTTCTGTGTCTTGCTTGTCTCTGGTCTTGCACTGTTTTCACTATTACATTCTCTTCGTCCTCCCTATTTTGTGTCCTTGCCCCATTCTCTTGGCCTAATGACCCCTTGGCTTTGTGTTGCCACATTCATGTCGGCATTCAG
>NW_011233252.1:0-451 GCF_000146605.3 Meleagris gallopavo | reverse complement strand
GGTACAAGTAAAAGATATTTAATTAGTGAGGGATACTGGAAATGAGCCCACTCATTTTTCAGTACAATTCTGCTAGTCATATATTATCATCCTGCCAGGATTTGAGACTCTCAACAGAAGAACAGAAGACGAGATGTCAGATTTTATGGTCTTTTCTTTTTTTTTTTTTCTTTTTTCCATAATGTCTCGTTAGATAACTTGAGGCTATTTCTGAACTCTAAGGAGAACACATGGGATTGCTTTTGACCTTCTTTTACTAAGAAACAGCAGGCGATTGTCCATTATCCTCATTGCTACAGGTGGGCTTTGAGGTTCACAACTGTTGTATCTCCTCTTTTTCTTTGTCTTAACCACTGATAAAATGGGTCTGGTGTATCCTTTGGATTCAGTGGCTACTCTTCTCTAAGGAAAATAGGAGTTCAGATAACAATAGTATTTTAGATGTTTTGTA
>NW_011233251.1:0-351 GCF_000146605.3 Meleagris gallopavo | reverse complement strand
ATGTTTAAAAAATAAAAAAAAAGTTAAAGGAACAGTGGCCTATCTCATTTGTTTTGTTAGTAATTATAATGTCAATAACAGTCACTGATGCACTATATGTGGCAAGGTAACATGTAGGAGAAATTTGGAAATGTATACATTGTACATGATTTCATGTAGTGACATATTTTGCGAATTTCCGGTTTTGTTTGTTTCTTTTATGAAAGGTTATGGCACTTTACCTTATTTCTATGGCAATGTGGGTGATATTGTTGTAAGTCCCTTGCTGGTGAATTGCTATAAGATTCCACAGCTGGAAAACAAGGATTTGGAGCTCCTGAGTTTGACCAGCAGTCAGCTGCTAAGCGTGGA
>NW_011233250.1:0-417 GCF_000146605.3 Meleagris gallopavo | reverse complement strand
TGTCTCTTCTTTCTTAATGCTAAAACATACTGGGCCTTAATTAAGTTCACCACTTTGCTCTATGGAGCAATAGGTATATATAGCCAATTGAAAACATGGATGGAAATAACTATGTGGCATCTGCATATTATGTGGCATACCATTCCAGAGGGAGCTGCTAATTTTACAGGGTTGGGGATTTTTAAGCAGGTTTCCAGCCTCTCCTTTGAATTCTTTATGCGGATTTTCAATGCTCACCTGATCACGTTATTAATCTCCGTGAATGTACTGCTCACCATTTCACTTATTATTAGTATTTATTATATTTTGAGGGAGTCTGCCCCAAAACCAGTAAATACTGAGTGGCAGGGAATGTGGAGAGGCCTGGGTGAGACTTTAGAGAGATGGAAATCTTCGGTGTCATGGAACTTTACTCCA
>NW_011233249.1:0-438 GCF_000146605.3 Meleagris gallopavo | reverse complement strand
CTACATTTCACCTATTCAAAGCGTACCTTACCAAGATGAAATCCAGCATTGATAACGAAGCCCGGGTTTTTATATGGAACTCTACCTGCACTAAGATCACCTGTTAGTGTTATAGATGTACATAAAATATCCTAAAGACATTTCTGAAATTATACTAACAGTTCATTTGGAACTGTGTTCCGAGGAGAGAAATACATCCTGATTTTAGGAACTCAGGGTTAATTGCATATTCTAGTAAGTGCCTCATGTGTCATACATGTAAAAGAGAAGTGCAGTGACCTCTGTCCTCAAAGTTCCCCCTCCACTGTGAGACGTGGAGCCCCACAGCTGCTCCTCTGCCCTTTATTTATTTGCGAGGGGGCTGTGGGGGGGGCATCCCCCAATCCCTCCTTATCAAAAAATAAACCTTCATTACAAAAGTAAGGGGTGGCACCCCCG
>NW_011233248.1:0-444 GCF_000146605.3 Meleagris gallopavo | reverse complement strand
CAGCAGGTAATGAACATCATGCACCCCATGTTGGTGCGCTGCTTGTATGCAGGTAGGTTTGCGATGTGATCCGACTCCCGCATGCTGACCATCCACAGCTAGATCAAGTTGCTCAGAGTCTGAGCCAGGCTCACCTTGAAAGGGCCAGCACATCCACCATGTCTCTGGCAACCTGTGCCACTGCCTCAGCACCCTCACTGTACAAGACATTTTCCTTAGTATTTCACCTCCATTTTCCCTTGTTCTTTCCTTTAGGTATTGAAAGGCTGTTACCAGGTTCCCTTGGAGCCTTCGCTTCTCCAGGCTGAACAGCCCAGCTCTCCTTGCTTACAGGAGAGGGGTTCCATCCTTGGGTTCGTGTTTGTGGCTGTACTCTGGATGCACTCGCACAGCTCCATGTCTCCCTGCACTGAGGACTCCACATCTGGACGCAGCACTGCAGCT
>NW_011233247.1:0-452 GCF_000146605.3 Meleagris gallopavo | reverse complement strand
CCCTTCCTTCTCCACCTCCCGCTCCTTCGGCTCTTTGGCGGGCCTTCACCAAGGAACGAAGGAAGGTGATGAGCTTGCCGCGTTCTTTGGCGCTGCACAACAAAATGGAGAAACCAGGTCATTCCAGGTTTGGCTCAGTTGGACGAGGCCGAGCACAACACATTCGACACGTCAAAACGGGAAGAACATTACCAACAAGTACATACAAAAACGGGTTCTCCCCCATCCCCCCATCCCTGGAGGAGACCAAGGCCAGGTTGGATGGGGCTGTGGGCAGCCTGGTCTAGTCCCGCATGAAATGTGGAAGCTGGCAGCCCAGCCTCAGGCACAGGGGTTGAAGCTTGATGATTCTTAAATTCCCTTCCATCCCAAGACATTCTACGAGGATTCTAGGATTTCCCCAAGTCCAGACATAAACACAGGAGGATTGGGCCACCTGTCTGCGCCTTCCA
>NW_011233246.1:0-703 GCF_000146605.3 Meleagris gallopavo | reverse complement strand
AGAGAATGTAATAGTGAAACAGTGCAAGACCAGAGACAAGCAAGACACAGAACGAAAGAGGATAGGCAGCCTTCTGGGCACCATGAAGCGCAATTCAGAGCTCTGGGGGAACCCTATTGTGCCGGGCTGTGGAATGGGTAAACGCTGGCGGGTGTGCATCGCCCTTACCTGCTGGGCAGACAATGACCAGTCAGCAAAGTGAGGTTCCGGGGCATGCCGGGAAATGCACATTCCACTTCCTTGCTGTTTCCACCGAGACCAACACATCTCTCCGTGCAGTTGTTACGGCACTTGGGAGCACCGCAGCTCTGCTGCCACCTGTTGGACACAATACAGTCATGAAGGCACTGCCCTGCATCCGGGCCTCTTGCACAAACCTGTGCTCCTTGCTCGGAGCACATGGCTGCACTCTGTGCACCATGTTGCTTACCACCAGAGAAGGCTCAGGTACCCAACACCATTTTTGGCTTTCCATCTTGTCTGAGAACTGCTCATTATGCACAGCCCTCATCTTTGCTTTGGTTTGGTGAGGTGGGGACTGCCATTGCTTCCTCAGTCCCACAGACCCCTTCCCATCCCACACTGCCATGGGAGATCAGGTTCTGGACCACCTGAGGACCCAAACATCCAGGAGTCTTTGGGTCCTGACGAGATGAGTCCCAGAGTTCCGAGGGAATTCACCGCTGCAGTCACCGAGCCACTC
>NW_011233244.1:0-307 GCF_000146605.3 Meleagris gallopavo | reverse complement strand
CCCATCTATACCTTAACTTTTACTGGTTGCATTTTGGCTCTGCCAGGCCTTCCTGATGCCTGCAATCCTGTGTATACCTGATGTAGGATTCACGTAACTTCTGGGGGTACAATATTGCTTTTCCCAGTTTGTGTTAAAGCCAGACTTATAATTTTCAGTCTCCAGTTTTCTCTACTGAATTTAATCTCTACATTCAACTGTTCTAATACGTCATGCCCAAGTAATGGTTTTGGAGAACCTGGCATGTACAAGAATTTAGGTATTCCTACTTGTTCTCCTAGCCTGTATTTAATTGGTCCCCAAAAAA
>NW_011233243.1:0-382 GCF_000146605.3 Meleagris gallopavo | reverse complement strand
GGTCCTGGCTCGGGGTTGCAGGATACGGCCCCAAACGCTGTCACCCACTCTGTGTAGAGGCAGACCTCTCCCACTCTGTCCTTTCAGTCAGCTGCCAGCGATCCCGGGGCGTCTTCTGCCAAAGGAGCCCAAGAAAGAAGGGAGAAGCATCAGAGCTGGCTCCAGCACAGGCAGCGCGGCCTCCAAGTGGCGAGGAAGAACAGCAGGGCGCGCTGAAAGCTCCCTCCAGCTCCGAGACCAGCCTGCCCCAGGAGCGCACCTCTGCTGCTGTGCCACTGGTGCACAGGAGGACTAGATCCATGCAGAGTCTGCCACCAAAAATCAAAGCGGGGCTCCCCAAAGGCGGGGGATGTCCTGTCCAGTCCTGCCCACGCTGACCAGG
>NW_011233242.1:0-476 GCF_000146605.3 Meleagris gallopavo | reverse complement strand
GGTAGGGATGTATGAGTTGTTCTTCTCAAGCAACCTGTGAGACTTTGCAGTTGTGCACTTGTATTCAAGTAATTACAAGATTAGGCCCTCTTTTCCATTTAGCAGCACCACTGAGTATTCGTTCATGTAAAAAAGATTCAAACTGTAGCTTAGTTTTAATGGTTGTTTTGTTTTGTTTTGTTTTGTTTTTTACTCTACTTTGTATTTGTGGAAATGGATCTGTTTCATTGCAACTGTGGGAGGAATAGCATGTTCAGAATGAGTGATGTGTATTAGAACCAAGCTCTGGAACTGAGTTAACATGATGCACTGCCTGGAGAACCCGTCTGTTTGTGTCTGTGTTCCATTCCTAACCGTTGCATTAATTGAATACATTCATTGATACTACCCACATTAGTTACGGCATCAGAGCATGTTTAGAACTATTTCAAAGGAAGGAATATTTGTTTCTCCATCTTGCTGTTCAGTCACAGTTT
>NW_011233241.1:0-480 GCF_000146605.3 Meleagris gallopavo | reverse complement strand
CAGCAGAGTAGAGCTCTGAGATTTGGACAATCTTTACCTAACATTCATACTATGTTTTATTGTGCATTACTGATTACACTGATGACATGAAGTAACTGGTCTGTGAAATAATTTGCCTATCGAAGGCTTTCAGGTGTGCAAACACGTGATTTTGGTCAGCAGTATAACAGGCCTTAAAGAACTACCACTCAATCTGCATTACAAAGTAGGAGGCTTTCCTATACAGTTCAGTGAAAATAGTAAGAGCCACACACAACAGTTTCAGTAAAGCACTACAACACAATACATAAATTCCTAATGACTTTTTTTTTTAATAGGAGCAGACTGTAGCTATTACAGAAATAGGAAGCAAGTATTTATTTTTAAAATGCCCTACTAGTGACTATAGTTGTAGACTACCGCAGGAGCTCCTTTATTTGCATAATCCATATTTTCTTTATTTATTTTAATTAAATTAAGAAAATTTGTTACATTACATTA
>NW_011233240.1:0-440 GCF_000146605.3 Meleagris gallopavo | reverse complement strand
ATAGATAGATAGTGGCATTTTGATAAACTCAGCCTATTTAGCAAAGCTGCAACAGCTGCGTGACAGAACTTTGGGAAAAAATAATCTCTAAGGAATGTTGAATAGCGTTATTTAATGATCATCCGGTACTAATAGTAACCAAGGCATCACTCCCAGCCAAGCAGCTCCCAGCCAAGCAGGTGCAACCAGCACGAGCTGCTCCTGCACTCCAGGCCCCATTGAGCCTTACCAAGGGCTGCCCAAGGGCTCCCCTGTTGACCTCTGGCTTCCAGTGCCCCCTAATGTGCCACAGAGGTTTCTCAGGGCCCCACAGTTTGCTCTGCAGACATCCAGACGTGCCCCAGAGCAATTGTGTGTGCTGCAGGGAGACCAAGAGACATCTCACAGCACCCTAGTGCCTTCTCACAGCTCCTCAGCGTGCTCAAAAGAAAGCTTTGCTT
>NW_011233239.1:0-480 GCF_000146605.3 Meleagris gallopavo | reverse complement strand
CTTGTAACATCTGAGCACCTCCTGCTCCAGAGGGAGCATCCAAGCGCTCCGAGCCATAGCGGAGAAAATGACAGCTGCTAAAACAAGGGCCAATCACCGAGCGCTACGGAAACACGTGGCTTACAAAGGGACACAAAATGGAGGCTCTCCCTATGGCTTGTGGACTGAACAAAATGGTGCCTCTGAAGTTTCACAAAATGGCGGCAGCTCACTCTGGAACGCAGACTGAAACAAAATGGCGCCTCCCAGTGTAGCTAGAGGGCAGGGATTTCCTGTCCTGGCCACTCCTCCCATTGGGCAGGCCCCGTAGCGCTGGGACCTCCCCTTCCTTCCCAAAACATTCCCTGCCCTGGCATGCACTCTGCATGCACACCAGCGCCGCCAGCTGGTAGCTGGGAAGAGCTGCAGGACGGAGGCGCTGCTCGGCACAGCACCAGCAGCAGCAGCTGCACGATCCACACCGCTCGGCGTCTCACCGGC
>NW_011233238.1:0-433 GCF_000146605.3 Meleagris gallopavo | reverse complement strand
ATTTTTTTAATCACAGTAGTCTCAAAGCTGTGTATTTTTTCTTCATTTTCTTAATAAAATAATTTTAAACTGTAAATCCATGTTTAGAAAAAAAAATCCATTTAAGATACTAAAACTAATTTTTGAAATATTTTACAAACAGCTGCTGGATTATAAATTCACTGATAGCAGCCTTTTACCCTAATAAGTCTGTTTCAATAAATCAACACTTCTAGTAGAAAAAGTGTCATTACATGAATATGATCAGCAATATTTCTGATCACTGAAATATGCTTGGTTCTTTTTTTACTTGTCCCACTCAATATTTTGGACTTGCCTTCAGTTTCAAAATCTTAATAATTGATTTTCATACATGAATAGTTCCTTGGACCTTTTCTTCTTTCTCTCAGATAGACCCAGCATCTTTCTTACATTGAAAAAGTCATCCATATAC
>NW_011233237.1:0-392 GCF_000146605.3 Meleagris gallopavo | reverse complement strand
ATCTCAACCCATGAGTTCTATTTTGTGTTGTTTCTTCCCCCCCTTCCAATTCTCTCCTGCAGTTCACTGGAAAGGAGTGGAGTGAGGGAAGTACTGTGTGATGCTCAGGCACCTGCCAGGTTAAACCACAACAGAGGGATAACTTACTCTCTCTCCCCAAGGGAAAATAAAACACCTTCATTATTATTTAGGAAAGACTGAATACAGCTCAGACTTACTGGCTTGAGGTCTCTGTGGCCATAACCTGACTGTGAACATCAGCCATCGCTGAAACAATCTGCTGAAAAAGACTCGAGCTTCCTCTTGGGAAAGGTGGTCCTTAGAAACAATGGAATCAAACAGCTCCCCTCCAGGACAACACTGTCACGAGAAAGCTCAAGTTATCTGACAAT
>NW_011233236.1:0-492 GCF_000146605.3 Meleagris gallopavo | reverse complement strand
TTCATGATTTTTCATTATCGGTATTCCACATCATAACATCATGCAATGTACTGGGGTTTGACTGCTGATGCTCAAGTTCCGGGTGCCTGTCCAGCGGAGAAGAGCAGCTACGGTTTCCCCAGGGGGCTTTGCGGTCAGCGAGGAGATATAACTCCCGGCAAGGTCACCTGATGCTCTCTTCTCTGCCTGCGCTGCTTCGCTTGCGCTTCTCTGCCTGCGCTGCTTCGCTTGCGCTTCTCTGCCTGCGCTTCTCGCCTGCGCTTCTCTGCCTGCGCTTCTCATCTCAGCGTTGTGGTAAGGCCGATCCACTATCAATTTCACATTCTCTCTCCTTATAAAATTCTGTTGATACCATATTTAGTAAATTACTTTGTTTTACCTCAGATTGTTGCCACTGTTTTCAATTATTTCGGGGTCCCTTATTTTCTTTTTTTTCCCGGGGGCGCGGATCCGCGGATCCCTCCGCCCTTCTAGTCACGGAACCGGGCCGAA
>NW_011233235.1:0-413 GCF_000146605.3 Meleagris gallopavo | reverse complement strand
CGTACATACCACGGGGTGTATGGCAGCTGTTTTGTAGGCAGTGAGAATGAGGAGGGCAAAGGCAGTTCTCCTGCAAGTCAGGACGAGGCTGAGAACAGCCAGCGTCCCTGGTGGACAGATAGAGGTTTGGCTGTGCTAGTGATCCACTTGATCAGAACGTGGCTTTTCAAGACGATCCTTAATCCCCAAGTTGAGCAAGCTAAGCAAGAGGAGAGCATTAAGCTCCATTGGAACGCGCAGACAGGTGGCCCAATCCTCCCGTGTTTATGACTGGACTTGGGGAAATCCTAGAATCCTCGTAGAATGTCTTGGGATGGAAGGGAATTTAAGAATCATCAAGCTTCAACCCCTGTGCCTGAGGCTGGGCTGCCAGCTTCCACATTTCATGCGGGACTAGACCAGGCTGCCCACAG
>NW_011233234.1:0-370 GCF_000146605.3 Meleagris gallopavo | reverse complement strand
CTGTGTTTCTCAGTGAATTGCTGTTTCTCCTGCCACATGATTACAACAATCTTTTACTGCAGTCCTTTTCCCTTTTGAATCTTTTCTCTACAATAAAAAAAAAAAGAAAAAAAAAAAAAGAAAAGGCAAGTTTGCTTGTTTTCATTTAGATTACTTTTTAAAATAAACACTGATTCTTGGCTGTCAGAGGAGATGCCGTAGATGACTTTCAGAAAATTGAGTGCTCAGCTTCATCTGATAACCAGACATTTCTAAAGCACATAAAATAGGGCACTACACCCCCAAAAAGCACACTGCTAGAACTTGTAAGCTGTGGCTTGTAGCTGCTGCTAGGTAGCTGCTCCACTCCATCCATGAACCACCTGGGAGA
>NW_011233233.1:0-472 GCF_000146605.3 Meleagris gallopavo | reverse complement strand
CTGAGATGTCAGCAGACCTGCTGGATGCTTTGCTTGCCATGGGTGAGTGCTGTGCTTTTGCACATGCATTTTCATCGTGGCAAACAGAGTGGGTTTTTTGGGGTCGTTTCTGTAAAGTTCTTTTTGTTTTGGTTTGGTTGGCGGTGGTTGCGGTAGCTAATGGCAATACCATTCCCGTAGTGCAACAAAGGAGATACCTGAGAGAACAGGAGAGTCTTGAGTGCAAAGAGGGACTGATGGCAGTGCTCTATGGAAGGAATAGAGAGGCCGACAGCGGCCGTTGGTGGCTGTGCAGTGCTATGAGTCTGTGTCTAAATGGTGGTACTTAAAGCTGTGTGAAGTCCCTGGAGAGGCCGAACAGTGTGAAGGTGCTTCAACTCATAGCTGTGCAACCCAGGAGTGAAGTGTGTTCATCAGCTTTTGCACCTGGTAGCGTTTTGTTTCCTCGTGCAGCTTTGCTCTGAGCAATGTA
>NW_011233232.1:0-448 GCF_000146605.3 Meleagris gallopavo | reverse complement strand
TGCCACCAGCCTGGTGTACCCAAACTGGGGATTTAATTGTGACACATTCCTCTTACTCTTCCAGCTTAGATAATGCAGAAGAAAAAAATTAACACTTAAGTATTTGGTCACAAATCAGAATCAGAATTTTAAGGTGTTTGTAATCTGTGCCTTATCAATTTCTACTTCCTTTGAAATGTAAGACACAAACTGACAATCATAAAATGGCTTAAGGTTGGAAGAGACAGTAAAGATTCAGTTCCAGCCCACCTGCTGTGGACAGGGTTGCCAACTCCTAGATCAGGCTGCCCGAGGCCCCATCCAACCTGGCCTTAAATGCCTCCAAGGCTTCCCTGGGCAGCCTATGCCAGTGCCTCACCATTCTCTTAGTTAAGAATTTAATCATAACCTAAATCTCTTTTAGATTAACAAATGTTTAATAATGATAGTGGTCATTGATCACAACCCC
>NW_011233231.1:0-480 GCF_000146605.3 Meleagris gallopavo | reverse complement strand
TTATTCATTAAAATTCGATGTATTTCAATGATAAACACGTCACCAAGTATTTACAATGGGAATGTTTTTTCTTCATTTTGACAGAAGTAGAAGGGTAATTACACCCAGATATATAGTTACACATTACTGCTGAGTTGTTAAGTAGTTGTCATCTAAGACCAGAAATGCAGCCTTTGACAGTTCATGTTACTGGGCAGCTTTCTCCTGCTGTGCCCTGCAAATAGGTTGGTTATCTCAGGGGTGTCTTCTAAGCACAACCCCACATTTTCACTGTAACCTTGCAATTGCAGCTAGTGTAAAGGGCACCTATTTTATTTGAGATTGCAGTCATGCTTATGTTCTTTTTTTTTAAATAAAAGATGGCTTAACAGTATTCTAGACAGAAACAAAGTTATTTGGGTCTTGTGGATTCTTTTTAAAAATAATTTTACTTGACCCTGTGTATGTCATACCTAATTTCAAAGGTGGATGCCTAAAATT
>NW_011233230.1:0-457 GCF_000146605.3 Meleagris gallopavo | reverse complement strand
TCCTAATAACCAACCTAAACCTCCCCTGTCTCACTTGAAAACCCATTTCCCCTTGTCCTATCGCTATCCACCCTCCTAAACAGTCGTTGCCCCCTCCTGCTTATGCGCTCCCTTCGAGTCTTGGAAGGCTGTCATGAGCTATCTCCAGAGCTTTCTCTTCTCCCACACAAACAATCCCAGTTCCCTCAACATTTCTTTCTAAGAGAGGTGCTCCAGCCCTCTGATCATCTTTGTGGCCCTTCTCTGGACCTGCTCCAAAAGCTCCACATCATTCCCGTGCTGGAGCCCCAGGCCTGGACGCAGTGCTGCACATGGGGCCGCACACCAGAGCCGAGTAGAGGGGGACAATCACCTCCCTCTCCCTGCTGGTCGCTCCTCTTTGAATGCAGCCCAGGATACAGTTGGCCTTCTGGGCTGCAAGTGCACACTACTGGCTTATGTCCAGCTCTTTGTCCAC
>NW_011233229.1:0-453 GCF_000146605.3 Meleagris gallopavo | reverse complement strand
CTCACGGGCACAATTTCTAGATGACCATTCCTGCTCTCTTGTTTAGATGGGACTGGTGTGTCCTTGATCAGCCAGGGGAACTTCTTCAGTGGCATCGCTGATTGCCCACTGCGCAAGTCTCCAGAGAACAAATTTGACAGTTTTTGGCTGCAATGATTCAGACCTGGGGAAGCGATTTTGGAGAAATGACTCCTAAAACCTGCCTTTTCTACAGATCACAGCAGAACGAGTCTGCCTGCGCCAGCGGGAGAGCTGCCTGCATGGAACTGCAGACGCAGTCGGCTGTGGTGGAGTTCATCATCAACCACACAGACGTCCTCTTCTGCTCCAAATCCGAATCCGACATCGCAGATGGAGCAGGTGAGTGTCTTCCTGCATGAGCTTGATCTTGATCAGACACCTTGATCAAATGCAGGCCTTCTCCACGATCTTTGGAATACACTTCTACTATCG
>NW_011233228.1:0-438 GCF_000146605.3 Meleagris gallopavo | reverse complement strand
GAGCAGCAGAGACCTGGCAGACCATACCAAGCACAGCTTGCAGAGGGCAGTGCCCACTCCTTGCTACCACCCTGCTCCAGCAGGTTAAGGAGTCTGAGCTGCGCTGTCCTTTTGCAGTTGAGGAGAAAAGATTTTTGTCAGCTAATGCCAACATTTCTCACTAGGATACACCTGAGGCATTGAAAGCTCTTCCCAGCACCAAGCCCAGCTCACCTGTATGTTGTGCTCAGCCTGAGCTGTGCCCAGCTCACGCACACACCACAGCAGTGCTTCTGATGGGCTCTCACAGGGTGATCTGTTCCAAGGAGGCCCAAAGCTCTGTGTCCACATGCGGCACGCTCACCACAGCACCAGCTCTGCTCACCAGCTGTGGGACAAACGCTCCCACCCCAGCAATGATTGCAACCTTGGTGAGTGCCTGCAGCACTTCTGTGCTTT
>NW_011233227.1:0-456 GCF_000146605.3 Meleagris gallopavo | reverse complement strand
GCGATGTGATCCGACTCCCGCATGCTGACCATCCACAGCTAGATCAAGTTGCTCAGAGTCTGAGCCAGGCTCACCTTGAAAGGGCCAGCACATCCACCATGTCTCTGGCAACCTGTGCCACTGCCTCAGCACCTCACTGTACAAGTACATTTTCCTTAGATTTCACCTCCATTTTCCCTTGTTCTTTCCTTTAGGTATTGAAAGGCTGTTAGCAGGTTCCCTTGGAGCCTTCACTTCTCCAGGCGGCTGAACAGCCCAGCTCTCCTTGCTTACAGGACAGGGGTTCCATCCTTGGGTTCGTGTTAGTGGCTGTACTCTGGATGCACTCGCACAGCTCCATGTCTCCCTGCCCTGAGGACTCCGCATCTGGACGCAGCACTGCAGCTGAGGCCTCACCAGCGCAGAGCAGAGGGATGGGGATCTCCTCCCTTGGCCCGCTGACTGCGCATCTTTGGA
>NW_011233226.1:0-406 GCF_000146605.3 Meleagris gallopavo | reverse complement strand
TATTTGGGAGAAATCTGGTATGTCTTGAAGAAAATGTCTTCGTAGGGAGAAGGCTGATATTTGCGAGGTGTAATGACAGATCTTCTGCAGGGAAGTTGTTTTTCTAGCTGAAAAGGTCTAATTTTTCGAATTAGAATGGTACTTCTGACGGTAATGTGATATTGCTGATTTAAGTGATATTGGTGATTGTAAGGTAGAGGTCATCACACGGAAACGCGCACGGAAACGTACTGCCAGACTACAACAAGTGCAATGCACTTCGGACGCAGCACAGCGTGTGGGATTCTGCCACTGCACATGGTGACTAAAGTTCCAGTTTAAAGCCGCTGAGAAATCGGTGTAGCGCTACATCGCGAATGCCGCTTTCTAGCCCTGAGAGCGAAGGCGTGCTATTCCGAAGCCGAGA
>NW_011233225.1:0-492 GCF_000146605.3 Meleagris gallopavo | reverse complement strand
CAACATTTTTGGCTTCCATCTTGTCTGAGAACTGCTCATTATGCACAGCCCTCATCTTTGGTTTGGTGAGGTGGGGACTGCCATTGCTTCCTCAGTCCCACAGACCCCTTCCCATCCCACACTGCCATGGGAGATCAGGTTCTGGACCACCTGAGGACCCAAACATCCAGGAGTCCTTGGGTCCTGACGAGATGAGTCCCAGAGTTCCGAGGGAATTCACCGCTGCAGTCACCGAGCCACTCTCCATGGTATTTCACAAGTCGAGGCAGTCAGGTCAAGTCCCTGGTGAGGAGAAAAAAGGTGACAGCACACCTCTTAGGAAGGATAGAAAGTGTAACGCGGGGAACTACCAGCATGTCAGTCTCACCTCTGTGCTGGTCACGGATCATGGAGCAGATCATCCTGGAAGTGACTCTCAAGCACACATTCCAGTGCGTCACCACCCTGGGCGTGAAAAGCTGCCTCCTAATAACCAACCTAAACCTCCCCTGT
>NW_011233224.1:0-433 GCF_000146605.3 Meleagris gallopavo | reverse complement strand
CTCAGTGGGATTGTGGGGTGGATTGGGAAGGATTTGGGCGTCCTCCAGGAATGATGTGGGTTTTGGTGTGGATTGCGGAGTACTTGGGAACTGAAGGGATCTGATGGAATTTGAGGGGGATCGGGAAAGATTTGGTGGCTAAAGTGGTAAATTCAGAGATATGATGGGTCTGGGAACGAGTATAGTTGCACGGATGAGGATGTGAGTATGTCAGTTATCTTGGGATTTGGAGATAACAGGGTGGGATCATGGTATCATGGAGCTCCAAGCGGGGTATTTGGGGTTTCCTTAAAAATAAGGAACTGCAGGTGTGAGGATCCCCCAGCGACATCATGAGGGACGGCAGCTTCCCTGTGTGCATGAAGACCAGGGGTCACATACGCATGTTAGAAGAAGCTGATGTCCTGCCGGTGACTAAAAGCAAGACGCCGGC
>NW_011233223.1:0-542 GCF_000146605.3 Meleagris gallopavo | reverse complement strand
TCGTGTGCCGAGCTCCCCCTGGATGTTGGGTTTCCTGTGGTCTTTTTGGGTGGTGGGGTTGTTGCTCCTCAGGTCTAATGGCGCCCTTCATTTTTCAGGAGCGGCTGCAGAAGAAAGAAGAAGCAGTGAGTGGGACTCCGGGAGGCAACAGCGAGCAAGAGGAGGAAGGGGAAGCCTGTGCATGGGGGCGAAAGAGAGAGGCTCTCTGGGCAAAAGCACCTCCCTGTCAGCAGGGGCACAGTCACATTTCGGTAGAGCGCTGCCGGCACCTTGGGTGACCAGGCCGGCTTTGTGCTGGGCGACCTCCCTGTAAGCAGGGCTCGGGTCTTTGCTGTACGTTGGCCTTTTGCCTTGTTGCTCCTTTGGCTGCCTGGGGAGCGTGGCCCCCCGTACAGAGGGCAAGAGCCACCTCCCCGCACCCGAGTGGGAAATGGAGCTCGCTGGACCCCAAGGCCACCCTGTAGGCAGGGTAGGTGCCGTTTCCCTGCCCCTGTTCCTCCGGCCCCTCAGCGTTGCTGCCTGCTGGTGGCCTGTCAAGGTAA
>NW_011233222.1:0-379 GCF_000146605.3 Meleagris gallopavo | reverse complement strand
GCAGAAGTCGCATCTCTCGTGGAGGCAGCAGCATGCCCACGTAGCTACCCTTTCCTCCTGCCCAGGCATGGATGCTCAGCTTTTGTTGTCCTCCGGGGCCCGTTGTCATGCTGGATAGCAGGCCTGGACTCCTCCAGGCCAGCTACGCAACATTTATCCCCTTGCAGGCAGGTAGGTGTCTTCCTGGTGGGTAACCTTCATTCCCCGTGACCGTGGTTTCTTTCCTTTTTTTCTCCCCGGATGCAGCTGTAGTCATTTCCTTTATCCTGTTTCCCGCAGGAGTGGTAATCCTGAATGTTCTTTTTCTGGAGTCATTAGGAGCTCTCTCAATGGCCAGGGTTATAGGCTAGACGTCGTGTGTCGTTTGCAGTTTCTCTTG
>NW_011233221.1:0-434 GCF_000146605.3 Meleagris gallopavo | reverse complement strand
AAGGGAAGAGGATGTGGGGGCACGGATATGGGATGGATTTGAGATGGCTGTGGGGGAAGGATATGATGGATACGGGATGGGGATAAAGGTTATGGCAGATGGACATGGGTGGCTATGAGATGGGGCTATAGTCGTTATGGGGCCATAGGGGCTGTGGGGCCAGGATGCTGCAGTGACCTCTGTCCCCAAAGTTTAACCCCCCGTGTGACACATGGAGCCCCACAGCCACTCCTCTGCCCTTTATTATTTACATGCAGGGTGGGGGGTCATCCCCCAAAATCAAAGAATAAACCTTAATTACATGCAACTACAGATACCATTTGCTCTCTGTCTTACACTCCACACTCCCAAGGTTTCACAGCCATTGGCTCTATCAAAGAGTCCCATAAGCTCTTTGCCCACTGCTCTCAGTTACATCTTCCCCACACCACCCC
>NW_011233220.1:0-487 GCF_000146605.3 Meleagris gallopavo | reverse complement strand
TGGCAGGACCTGGCTTGATGTCAATCATGTCGCATGCTATTTCCAATGCTATGGGGCCAACTCCTGCAGAGCTGTGCTTCACCGTCCTATATGGAGCACTGTAATTAGAGAGAGCTTTCCATACAGCATGGGTTGCTCCCAGTCTGGCTGGTCCTATTGGTGCAGCTCTCCTCACCCCACTGCATTTCCCACATCCGACCTGAAAGGGTGATGGACACCTTCCTCTGGGTACTCGTTGTTTTTCTGAATTAATTTGGAAGGCCTGATCCAGTTTTTTAGAGAATCTTTCCATTGATTGTAATGGCTCTTGGAATGGTCCTTGATTGCATAAACTCAGATCTGTTTCACACTTCATTCCCTTCCATGCCCATGGGTGAAGATCATCAGCTCCTACTGCACTTGAATTTCTCAGGTTTCTCTATAATTCTTTTTCTTTTCCTCTTTTTTCTTTTGCTTGAAACTTGGATTTCTTTCAAGACTACATTTA
>NW_011233219.1:0-306 GCF_000146605.3 Meleagris gallopavo | reverse complement strand
AAGGGGAACCCAGATGCTTGTACAAACTGGGCGTAGAAGCCCTTGGGAGCCAGCCCTGCGGAGGACTCGGGGAGTCCTGGGTGGACAAAGACGCTCGGACATAAGCCAGTAGTGTGCACTTGCAGCCCAGAAGGCCAACTGTATCCTGGGCTGCATTCAAAGAGGAGCGACCAGCAGGGAGAGGGAGGTGATTGTCCCCCTCGAGTCGGCTCTGGTGTGCGGCCCCATGTGCAGCACTGCGTCCAGGCCTGGGGCTCCAGCACGGGAATGATGTGGAGCTTTTGGAGCAGGTCCTGTGAAGGGCCA
>NW_011233218.1:0-489 GCF_000146605.3 Meleagris gallopavo | reverse complement strand
ATCCACATCTGAACCATCTTTTCTATCGCCCGTCTTCCCTTCCCCATCTCCCCACATGACCAGCATTCGTAATAAACTGGACGGGCCAACATCTGCCCTTCGTGTATCAATCTCGCCGTCAGGTGCACATAGAGGAGAACCTCCTCTGGCTCTGATAATAGGGACCAGACAGTGCCATCTCCTTGAAGAAAAGCAGAGGGACGATGGCGACTCTCCCAAGGCCCCTTTGGCTCTGGCAGATGGGGTGGCCACATTCCTTGGAGCCCTGGGACCCCGAGTTCCTCATTTTCCAATGCGGTGCTCTCTTCCGGTCACACAGAGCACACCAAAGCCCACGATTTTGCAGCATGTGAAAGGTGCAGCTCAGTGGGAGGCCAGAGAAGAGACTTCTTCCTTCCAGCTCGCTGCTCCTTTAGATCCCTGGTGAGAACAGGAGGGGTTTTTAGCAGGTGCTGGCACAGGTTAGGAGCAAGACAGTGCAGCTGGGCG
>NW_011233217.1:0-434 GCF_000146605.3 Meleagris gallopavo | reverse complement strand
AAAGTAACCTCTGGAACTCTTGTGTTCAAACTTGTCTTTAACTAATTAAATTTTGGGTTTTTGTTTGTTTTTTTACTGCTGAGTTATTTAACATGGTGTTTTGGTTTTTTTTCTCCTCAACAGTTTGAAGCAGCTTGGGCTCTAACAAACATAGCATCTGGAACTTTTCTACATACAAAAGTTGTAATTGAAACTGGAGCTGTTCCAATTTTTATAAAATTGCTTAGTTCAGAACATGAAGATGTACAGGAGCAGGTAACTGTTTTCTTGCAGAGTTTTATAACTTTAAAATTCATTTAGGAGTGTCTTTCTTCCCCTCCAGTTTTTTTCTTTTAATTCAGATAAAGAAATCTAAGTCCCATTCATCTGCTATACCATTGATTTGACTCCAGGAAAACAGAAATTTGGATTCAGATTTCCCATATGATCCCCCA
>NW_011233216.1:0-495 GCF_000146605.3 Meleagris gallopavo | reverse complement strand
CTGAATTGTAACTGTATGACTGCTCAGACTGAGCACTCAAGCAATCTTTAGAAAACAGTAGCCAGAGGACAAAACCCATAGTGGCCATGAGGTGACTGGTGAAAAGTGATCAGGATTTTGCTGGCACCCAGGTGCATTTTGAGAATAATTCTGAGAAGATTTGAAGAAACTTATCCTTAAAGCAGTGCTGTGGTTCGATGGAATGAATTTAAGACTTAGAACAAAAACACTGCAAGAACTGAAAAATTCAGAAGTGTACCAGAGATGATACACATGGGTATGCCTCATACAAACTTGTAAGATAAATTAGAATAGGCCAGCCTGTTACAAAGAAGCCTCATCCAAATCTAGAACGACTTATTGCAGCTGTAGGTAGGCACCTCAGTGTGATCTAGTGTTCTCTTTTAAAGGAATGCTGTTCTAAGGCACAGCACTTACTTCTAACAGATATATTAAGTAATACTTATGAAATTTATAAGTCAGATATGCCAATGC
>NW_011233215.1:0-519 GCF_000146605.3 Meleagris gallopavo | reverse complement strand
AATATGTTTGTGGATCTAATGATATTGGCAAAACTTGTATTAACTTCATTCTCGTTCTTTTGGTATTTTCAACAGAGGTATAAGTATAAATGTTCAGCTTTTCACTGGTACATCAGTACTTCATACTGGCTGGCTCCAGTATGTCCTTATGAAGTGCAGAATCACTTGTTTCTATTAATGGCTCAAAATATTGTCAGTATTTTTGTTCTTCAGACCAGTTTGTGCCATAGAGGTTCTGAGAGAAATGAAAATTTTGTAGTCCTTGTCTTACATCTAAAAGTTTGAAAAGGACCATTTGCCCTATTCTAGAGCTACAACTCCAACTTTTGTGATTTGGGAATCATGAGAAATATTTGTCTCCTAAGAGAATAAAAAATCACATCTGGAATGAATTGTTGAAATAGAATAGCATATTCTCTTTATTTTTTTATTTTTTCCCCTGAATAAAAATGGTTGGCTTAAATCTTTGTCTCTGGTTTCCAGATATTCAACTTGGTCCTTAAATAGGAAAGTTCATTA
>NW_011233214.1:0-535 GCF_000146605.3 Meleagris gallopavo | reverse complement strand
TTGCCTGTAAATCTAGTAGCAGTAATACTTAAGATTTACCTATTTATCAAACAATTCCAAATGAGATTGAAAGACAAAATTAATTTCCCTGGGTTTAGTTAACTTCTAGTTATTAGTTTGTTGCAAATGGCATTGAAAGAAAGGAAGTCCTGTTAAAAAATGAAGAAGTCTTATCACTTGCCATCTGTCTCTTTCTACTACCTTCTAGCCCTGAAACTAAGAGACCGTAGTATAGGGAATGCTCAAAATTGTGGAATGCATAATTTTAAGTTAATTGTTTTAAAAAGACTTCTTTTCATGAAACACAGCTTCTAGTTATGTATATAATCTACAACGGGAATAATTTTTTGAGAGCTGCTGATGTTTGAGTATTCTGTGTTATCAGTTATGTGACTTCACTATAGCTCCCTAAGAACTCCTGCCACACCACTCCTGATCAGCTGAGCCCACACTGACTATAGGGAAACCAATGGGAGGCAGTCTTTTTTTTTTAATGAAGGAACTATTTATTTTGGAACTCGTTTCTTCCTGTATG
>NW_011233213.1:0-486 GCF_000146605.3 Meleagris gallopavo | reverse complement strand
GGAAAGGCCTCTGTCGGAGGCAACGTCTTGTCTTTGGAGAAAGCGCTTTGATTTGATTCTCTTTGCCCACGGCAATGCGAAACAGTCCACTCCTCGTGAGCTGGAACAACCTGTGCTCTGTGTATTATGCTGGGAGTCATGGACGATGTTGCTCTCAGGGCTGGCTGTACTTTTAACCGTTGTGTCTCTCCTCCTCACTTAGAAAGATACAGGCAGCACCTCCCGTGTGTTAAAGAGCCATTTCACTACACAGGGAAAGGAAATTACACGTGATGTGTTGGAAAGGGCTTAGAGGCTTTTCTACATCCTGTGCTGTACCGTATAGCTCAGTGTGGTTGTGAGCGACCTTTACATATCTGCTGACAGCAGGTCTGTATGGCGATTCGTGACGAACCAGTTGAATGATGCCGTCTTCCCCTCTTGCCACCCCTTTAGGAGCTTATCCCGTGTGGCCCAACTGCAGCGCTCTGCCCAGTGCCAACTTCT
>NW_011233212.1:0-542 GCF_000146605.3 Meleagris gallopavo | reverse complement strand
AAATCCTAAAATCCTCGTAGAATGGCTTGGGGTGGAAGGGAGCTGAAGGATCATCAAGCTCCAAACCCCTTCCTCAGGCTGGGCTGCCAGCCAAGCTCCACATTTAATGCGAGATGAGACCCCGCTGTCCAGGGCCTCCTCCAGCCTGGCCTTGGGCTCCTCCTGCAGGGATGGGGAGAATCCGTTTTTGTATGTACTTGTTGGTAATGTTCTTCTCGTTTTGACGTGCTCTGTAGAATGTGTTGTGCTCGGCCTCGTGCAACTGAGCCAAACCTGGAACGACCTGGTTTCTTCTTTTGTTGTGCAGTGCCAAAGAAACGCGGCAAGCTCGTCACCTTCCTTCGTTCCTTGGTGAAGGCCCGCCCGAAGAAGCCGAAGGAGCGGGAGGTGGAGAAGGAACGGGTATTTGGCTGTGACCTGGGGGAGCATCTTCTCCACTCTGGTCGTGATGGTAAGGGACAGCCCATTGCTGAGGTTTTCCTCGGTTGGGTACCTAAAGATGAAAGGGAGATCGTATCTAGCAAGGGGCAGGTTGATAGCAG
>NW_011233211.1:0-528 GCF_000146605.3 Meleagris gallopavo | reverse complement strand
CTAAATTAGTGATAGAAACTAAGATGTCCTGGATTAAATGTTTACCACTGGCACTATAAATTTAAGGACCCAACCTAGGACAGATACAGGCATTTCTGCTTTTGAAATGTTATATGGGATGCCATAGGACTTAGAATTAGCAGTAGAACATCCAAAGATTGAGGAATACTCCTCACGGGGAATATAGAGTGGAGTTAATGAAAAGGAGGAACGAGCTCAGAAGGAGAGGCCTGCTTGTACAGAGGCCACCCCTGAATATGGCAATCCATCAGTTGAAACCAGGAGACCGAGCATGGATCAAGAGTTGGAGGGAAGTATCCCCCACCCCTGGATGGGAAGGGCCTTTTGTTGTTCTGCTTACCACAGAAGCTGCCGTCCGGACAGCCGAACGGGGATGGATGCATATAAGTCGTGTAAAAGGACCCATTCCGGAGGATCAGTGGGAAGTATCTGAAAAGCCTGGCGGACTGAAATTCAAACTGAGAAGAAAGATCTAATAAAGCACAAATGAGACAGTCTGTAGCTCAA
>NW_011233210.1:0-377 GCF_000146605.3 Meleagris gallopavo | reverse complement strand
CTGAGGAAGCAATGGCAGTCCCCACCTCACCAAAGCAAAGATGAGGGCTGTGCATAATGAGCAGTTCTCAGACAAGATGGAAGCCAAAATGTTGTTGGGTACCTGAGCCTTCTCTGGTGGTAAGCAACATGGTGCACAGAGTGCAGCCAATGTGCTCCGAGCAAGGAGCACAGGTTTGTGCAAGAGGCCCGGATGCAGGGCAGTGCCTTCATGACTGTATTGTGTCCAACAGGTGGCAGCAGAGCTGCGGTGCTCCCAAGTGCCGTAACAACTGCACGGAGAGATGTGTTGGTCTTGGTGGAAACAGCAAGGAAGTGGAATGTGCATTTCCCGGCATGCCCCGGAACCTCACTTTGCTGACTGGTCATTGTCTGCCC
>NW_011233209.1:0-360 GCF_000146605.3 Meleagris gallopavo | reverse complement strand
TGCGCAAGTCCTGAAAAGGATCTCTCCCCACTTTCTGAAAACGCTCTCCCTGAAGAGCACTACAGCTGTCGCTCCTCGAACTTGCAAATGCCTTATTAGAGCTTGTTTCCCTTCCACTCTTTTCCTGTCTGAATGCAGATGTGTAGCAGTGGAAAACCTGACTAGAATGAATTGTGGTTCGAAATAAAGGCAGAGACATAGTATTCAGAGGTAGGCGTAGTGCATTCTGCATGTAGCCAAGGCGAAGTGCAAACCGCTCCTTTCCGATGCGCGCACAGGAGCCCGCTCACTCGTCGGAGAAAAGCAGCCGGCTGAAGTGGCCCGTTCTCGGAAAGCGAGAAACACGACACCGCTGCTGAC
>NW_011233208.1:0-489 GCF_000146605.3 Meleagris gallopavo | reverse complement strand
CCTACGATGGAACTAGTCAAATGTCTTCAACAATCCCAATGTCAACGTATTTCCCGTAATTCTTTGTTTTCTCTGTCTCTCCCATTAAACTAGGCTATTCTTGTTGGGTTTTGTTGTTTTTTTTTTCTTTTTTTTTTTCTTTTTTTCCCCCATGTGTTGGACGTGTATATGCGTGTGCCCAGCTGTACCGGGACACACCGTGTTACACGGCACAAAAACTCACAGTTCCACTCTCCCATCACTACCGACTTCCATGAGTTACTGGGAAGCAAAAACGCTCCTTGGTTTCGCCTTCGATATAGACTCGAAGCACTGCAAAAGGACGGACACGAGGCATTGGGACCCCGGGGCATCCCCGCAGCCCCCGTTCCCGATCCGAGCAAAGGGAAACCTCTTTGCGGTATCTCCGAGGGAAGAAAATCTCTGGGAAGCTGCGAATTAAGAGCATCCCTGTCCCGTCCTTATCATTAAAGTGGAAGAACCAAAGTC
>NW_011233207.1:0-402 GCF_000146605.3 Meleagris gallopavo | reverse complement strand
GAAATTCCAGTTTTCTCACCAAAAACTCAGCGTTTCCTACCGGAAATACCAGTTTTTCGCCCGGAAATAGGCCATTTTCTCTCAGAAATGGCAGTTTCTCCCCCAAAATGACGTTTTCTCCCAGGAATTGCACCTTTCCTCCTGACATATTACATTTTTCTACCAAAAATACCAGTTGTCTCCCCAACAATATGGCAATATCTCCCAGAAATACCAGCTTTCTCACCCAAAACACAACGTTTCTTACCAGAAATACCACGGAATCTCCCCCAATAATGTGACATTTTCTGCCAGGAATTGCAGTTTTCTCCCAGAAATACCACATTTTCTCACAGAAATACCGGTTTTCCCTCCGAAAATAGGACATTTTGTCCTAGAAAGTGGAATTTTCCCCCCAAAATA
>NW_011233206.1:0-307 GCF_000146605.3 Meleagris gallopavo | reverse complement strand
CAAAAACAACCCATTTCTGGACTGTGCTTCCTTACAGTTGTGCTGTGATAAATGATGCAACTTTCACAGAACTACAGATTTAGCACAAACACAGTTTCAGACCTTCAGAAAGCATACGTCAGTCCTCTTCACACGCTACACTCATTTCCTGCAGCTACGCTGCAAGACTCTACTCTGCTGCACAGCAGCCTGAAGGCCTAGCCACACGCCCAGATTACCTTCCAGCCTAGATAACCCAGAAGTTGGCAGCTGCAAACCAAAGAAGGATGAGAACCCGAGTGCTGCCACACGCAATATCACAGCTCAA
>NW_011233205.1:0-634 GCF_000146605.3 Meleagris gallopavo | reverse complement strand
TGGTTTAGCATTTCAGAATAGCTAGATGCTTAAATGCTGCATTTGGAATTGTAACTTTAGTCTACCTAATTTTTAAAACTACATTTTGTTCACCGTTGGTTTTGTTGTTTTTTTTTTCTTTTTTTTTTCCCTACCTCCAGAAAACTCTTACATAGCAGATAAATAAATAAAAGATGAGGCAAAATATTGCTATAAACTAGAATGTTTTTATTTCTTAGAGACCACTGTGGTTTGGTGGTTTTAATTCCAAATTAAACGCACAACTGTGCTGTAAAGTACACAACAGCTTTTTCATTAAAAGGATAAGACCTTGAAGAGAGATCCTCTCGGGCACAGACCTGTTGCCTTAACAAGCATATTACCTGCAAAACAGCAGCAATTCAAGTTTAATCTCTTGTCTCTTCTGTTAAGTTGAAATCTCTTTTGTTGACAGTCAGTAAGGAAAGACATTTTGGTTCAGTTATCTGTGTATTTGATCTAGATCTATCCATTAGAAGCATAGAATATACAGGTCACATGAGCAGAGCATGTTTGGAGCGTTTCTTAAAAAAATGCTCCAAACTGCTGCTTAAAATTACAGGCTTAGATTGAACAAAAACATCACGAATGTCCCCTTCAATTACTCTGGTGTAAT
>NW_011233204.1:0-409 GCF_000146605.3 Meleagris gallopavo | reverse complement strand
AGTATGCCTTGTTCTTTGGTGTATGGAGTGAGTGTTGTTTTTTTTTTTTTTTTCTTCCTCCATTGTGGAGCTGCTCTCTCTCTTTCTTAGCAGGGAACCCTGAGCGTACTTAAGGGGCTGGTAGGTATTTGGACCTGGAAGCTGCTTCCTTCACTTGAGAGTGTGGGGGGACTATTGGTCCTTGGAATGGGGTAAGTGGTTCTTTTTTTCTTTCAGGGCTGTGATCTTGCTTTTTGGGGGATGGCAAGTGCACTGAAGGGCTGCTAGGTGTAAGAGCAGCATGTGAATCTGGAGACTGCTTCCTTTGGGGTGTGGGGTGAGCCCTTAGAATGGGGTGAGTGATTCCTGCTTTCTTTCAGAGCTGTGAGCTCTGCTTTTCTGGAGGATCTCAAGCTGGATGGCTGTAATT
>NW_011233203.1:0-550 GCF_000146605.3 Meleagris gallopavo | reverse complement strand
AATTCTTGAAATATATTGCTCTGTAGATCAGAAAATTGCCTGTGCTGACTATTAAAGCAAATGAAGCCAAAGGGGTCTTTTAAATCTGCAAGAAAAAAATATAACAAGAATTCTAAGTTGAACTTCAGTGTATTTTTTTGAAGTCCAACAAGGTCTAAGGAGACTGATGACAAGATTTGTGCTTTGGTCATGTACTTGTATCTGGTAATGCAACATCCTGGTAAGACAGAAAGATATCCCTAACACCCATAAACACCAATTCTATAACATGATTATGTCCAGAATTCTTATCAGAAATTTGAATAAATACGTAAAAAATCTTGCTCACTAATTCTGAGTGCTTAATTACATAATCTTCCCCTTTTTTTAAATGTCTTTAGTTTAAGGTACAGATGAAAAGTTATTGGAAAAATTTACCAAATAACATTTCCATTTAATACAGTACAGAACAATTCCTAATAGCCTGATGAACTAATGGAACCATTAGGCAATTTAAACAGATGAATACTGAAACATAATAGAGGACAATTTCACACAGCCAAGTGAGACC
>NW_011233202.1:0-463 GCF_000146605.3 Meleagris gallopavo | reverse complement strand
AGGCAATTTTCTGGAGTGCAGGCAGCTCAGATCACAGAAGTTTTCACAAGGCCATTCCTAATAGTACTGAATGTTTCCAAGAGCTATCAACTCCCATCAAATATTGCTCTAGCAAACATACCTTAAGTTGTCTTGGCCCATGTCTGCTGAATTGCTTCTTTTGGCCTGGTGGAAGCACTGTAATCACTTTCTCTAGGCCTCTTTCAAGACCTCCAAGTAGTTTGGCCTTTCTCTTCTTTTGGCTGCTATCCACATGAGCTAGGTTGAGATCTAAATCCACAGCATGACACCTGTTACAAACCAAATTAATTAGTTGCTTCTCCTCAGCAATCAGACAGTAGTTGTTTCAGATGCACTGCTAGAATATTCTCAGATCAGAATGAAGAAAACAAAAGGAAGTGTCGTGTATTATGAGAGTTTCTGCTTACAAGTTAGTTGAGCTTTAAGCTCAGAGATGCATTTT
>NW_011233201.1:0-420 GCF_000146605.3 Meleagris gallopavo | reverse complement strand
CTTGTTTTCCTCATCAACAGCACTGTGTTCTTATTTATTTTTTTTTCTAGTGGATTATGAACTATACACCTTTTTTGCAAGTGAGATCAAGGGACTTTTCAATATATTTGTAAATTTACATTGGCAGAAAACTGGGGTTTTTTTTGTCCTTTTTAAAAATTGCTTTTGGATGTGGGGTTCCACAAAGGAACCAGCAACATCTTTTGTTACTTTTTTGTTCCTGTTCAAGGCTTATATCATTCTTGCAAGACAAAGAAGAATGAAACAAATACGTAATTAAAATACTGTACCCTTAAATTTATACACTATGAACTTCAAAACAACATGAATTCATGGTTGCAATGTACCTTTCTCTACTGCAGCAGCAATATTATGCATATGTGTATGTGTGCGTATATATATATATATGAGTACGTATTT
>NW_011233200.1:0-545 GCF_000146605.3 Meleagris gallopavo | reverse complement strand
GTTACAACGACCACAAGGTGGTGCCACCGTGAAGCTGCAGCCTGCAAACACAGCAGCCAGGTACAGGAGCAAAAAGTAGAACCAAAAAACCCAACTACAAGATTAAAAAAAAAAATACAGATCAATCTCAAGGACTTTTCCTGTGAGAAGTGGACAAATATCACAGTTTCAGTTTAAGTTCGGAGCTATTTCACTCCAGGCCACTGAGCTTTTAACCAAAAGATGAGCAAGCATGTAGAACGGTAAATATGTTAAGGACATTTGCAACATGGCCTGCATAGAAGTCTTGCCCTATTAGAAATTCTAATCTGGATTTTAAACCTGCAGTGACTTAACACAGCAGTAGATGCAGAAATGCTCTTGTAATTCTGCTGGGCTTCAGTTAGAGGACGCTGTATGTTACTCTTATCTATACTTCCTTTCCTGGTTTCGTTCATCTCTTCATTTTTGTTCAGGTCAGGAACAGAAGCGTTAAAATCCATCCAGGAACAGCTGTTCTCAAAGTAGCTCAGGAGCACAAGATCTGGAAAGGCAAACAAATCTGA
>NW_011233199.1:0-523 GCF_000146605.3 Meleagris gallopavo | reverse complement strand
CATCAGTCTTGAGCTCTCTCTCTTCAGTGTATATTCTGTTTTCTAGACAGACAAGAAACTCTTTTCTTTTGTGACACAGGCACAGAAGAAGCGACTTGCTACCTTTATAACAGCCCTCCTTTTTTTGAAGAAAAAGCCTGAAGCAGCAGAGTTTTGAATATATTTCCTATGAGTGAAAATCTAGTATTTTTTTTTTTTCTTTCTTAAGTACAGATATATGCCCTGATATTATCATCTACGAGAAATGAACTACTCTGAGTCTCAGCTTTTGTATTTACACCTCAAGGGAAGAAAAGATTTCAGAGATGATAAAAGTTGTTACAGAGTAGAGAGCTGTAACACAGAGCCAGCCCCTCCAGGGAGTGGGAACTGCCGCCTTCTTCTCAGTTATAAGATCTTTTGTGTATGTTTCCCTGTACAGCCCTCCCAGAGCTCTTTGCAATTAACTTGCCAGGGCTCAGTTAAAAGAATAAGTAGCATCCAGGTGCTTACCACAGCCCTAATCCTCAACAGTGCAGAGGAA
>NW_011233198.1:0-425 GCF_000146605.3 Meleagris gallopavo | reverse complement strand
CCTCTGCTGTGTCACTGCACCCCACAGCTTGGTGTCCTTAGGGTGCACTCAACCCACTGTTGATGTCCCTGATGAAGCGGAAACCCAGATGCTTGTACAAACTGGGCGTAGAAGCCCTTGGGAGCAGCCCTGCGGAGGACTCGGGGATCCTGGTGGACAAAGAGCTGGACATAAGCCAGTAGTGTGCACTTGCACGCCCAGAAGGCCAACTGTATCCTGGGCTGCATTCAAAGAGGAGCGACCAGCAGGGAGAGGGAGGTGATTCGTCCCCCTCGACTCGGCTCTGGTGCCGGCCCCATGTGCAGCACTGGCCGTCCGACGGCCTGGGGCTCCAGCACGGGAATGATGTGGAGCTTTTGGAGCAGGTCCAGAGAAGGGCCACGAAGATGATCAGAGGGCTGGAGCACCTCTCTTAGAAAGAAATG
>NW_011233197.1:0-725 GCF_000146605.3 Meleagris gallopavo | reverse complement strand
CTAAGCTGCTGGATCCAGTGTCTCGGGGATGGCCAGAGTGTATCCAAGCTGTAGCAGCAACTGCCCTCCTGGTAGAGGAGAGCAGAAAACTGACCTTTGGGAGACAACTAGTGGTTACGACCCCACATCAGGTGAAGACCATTTTAACTCAGAAAGCTGGGAGGTGGTTAACTGACTCTAGAATTCTGAAGTATGAAATAATATTAATGGAGAAAAATGATTTAGTATTTGTTACTAAATCTTGCCTAAATCCAGCCACCTTCTTGTGGAAAAGGGGAAGAAAAAAGAGGAAAATATAGAGCATAATTGTCTGGATTTAATTGAGTATCAGACAAAGGTAAGACCTGACCTGCAAGATACCCCTCTTGGTGAGGGAGAGCTTTTGTTCATTGATGGGTCTTCAAGGGTGGTGCATGGCAAAAGATACAATGGGTATGCTGTAGTGCAGGGGGCAGAAGGAGAAGTAAAAGAGATGGGCCAGCTGCCTAATAATTGGTCAGCTCAAACATGTGAATTGTATGCCTTAAATCGAGCCCTTCACCTCCTTAAAGGAAAAGAGGGAACTATATTCACAGACTCAAGATACGCATATGGAGTGGTACATACCTTTGGGAAAATCTGGGAGGAACGAGGATTAATCAATAGTAAAGGAAAGGAATTAGTTCATGAGGCACTGATCAGACAAATTCTGGAAAATTTACCGTTACCCACTGAAGTTGCAGTAG
>NW_011233196.1:0-332 GCF_000146605.3 Meleagris gallopavo | reverse complement strand
GACCGGCTCCAAAAGCTCCACATCATTCCTGTGCTGGAGCCCCAGGCCTGGACGCAGTGCTGCACATGGGGCCGCACCAGAGCCGAGTCAGGGGGACAATCACCTCCCCTCTCCCTGCTGGTCGCTCCTCTTTGAATGCAGCCCAGGATACAGTTGGCCTTCTGGGCTGCAAGTGCACACTACTGGCTTATGTCCAGCTCTTTGTCCACCAGGATCCCCGAGTCCTCCGCAGGGCTGCTCCCAAGGGCTTCTACGCCCAGTTGGTACAAGCATCTGGGTTTCCCCTTCATCAGGGACATCAACAGTGGGGTTGAGTGTCACCCTAAGGACAC
>NW_011233195.1:0-490 GCF_000146605.3 Meleagris gallopavo | reverse complement strand
TTTCCAGCAGGTCAGCTGATGTGTGTGGTTTTTTCATCCCCAGCTGTAGCACTCTACCACTTTTGCCGTTTTTTTTTAATCTCACAAGGTTTGTTTTCACCTAACTCTCCAGTCTGTCCAGGCCTAGTTGAACAGTAGCACAGCATTCCACTGTGTCAGTTACTCCTCCCATCTTTCTATCATCATGAAACTTGGTGAAAATGTATTCTATCTCATCATTAAACAAGACCAGACCCAGTACCAACTCCTGGGCAAATTCAGTAGTCGTACCCACAAACATCATATCAAAAAAAGATGCAATCTGAACAGTGAAGCCTGAGGGCCTAGTCCTAAAGCAGCTAACTGCAGCATTAGTATGAACTATTCTGCCTTCAGCATGTTAGTTTTTTGAAGAACATACATGAATTATTGGCATTTCGTTATTCCTGTAAACAACTTTTGTCCTGTCAGGCTTATGGCAGATTTCATTCCTCACTGACCTCATGAAAAC
>NW_011233194.1:0-541 GCF_000146605.3 Meleagris gallopavo | reverse complement strand
GATCTCCCATGGCAGTGTGGGGATGGGAAGGGGTGTGTGGGACTGAGGAAGCAATGGCAGTCCCCACCTCACCAACCAAAGCAAAGATGAGGGCTGTGCATAATGAGCAGTTCTCAGACGAGATGGAAGCCAAAAATGGTGTTGGGTACCTGAGCCTTCTCTGGTGGTAAGCAACATGGTGCACAGAGTGCAGCCATGTGCTCCGAGCAAGGAGCACAGGTTTGTGCAAGAGGCACGGATGCAGGGCAGTGCCTTCATGACTGTATTGTGTCCAACAGGTGGCAGCAGAGCTGCGGTGCTCCCAAGTGCCGTAACAACTGCACGGAGAGATGTGTTGGTCTTGGTGGAAACAGCAAGGAAGTGGAATGTGCATTTCCCGGCATGCCCCGGAACCTCACTTTGCTGACTGGTCATTGTCTGCCCAGCAGGTAAGGGCGATGCACACCCGCCAGCGTTTACCCATTCCAGAGCCCGGCACAATAGGGTTCCCCCAGAGCTCTGAATTGCGCTTCATGGTGCCCAGAAGGCTGCCTATCCTCTT
>NW_011233193.1:0-827 GCF_000146605.3 Meleagris gallopavo | reverse complement strand
TGAGATTGAAGACTGTTGAGTTTGGATTGCAGGGAGTCTCTCTCAATTCGGAGGGCATCTCTCTCAGATTGGAGGCTGTTTCTCTCGACCAGGAGACTCTCTCGCTCATTTTGCACTGTTTCCCTGAGACCCTCCTTTTCAATTTCACAAACTCTCTCCCTCTCCAGGATAGTATTGAATAAGGCCCGGTAAGCATTAGCCAGGCCCCAAATAATTTGGGCCTCCTCAGATCTTCCTGAGCCGCGACATTCCTGTCTCAAATATCTGTTTAAATTTTCAGGGTCTTTCAGGTGTTCTGGAGTAAAGTTCCATGACACCGAAGATTTCCATCTCTCTAAAGTCTCCCCCAGGCCTCTCCACATTCCCTGCCACTCAGTATTTACTGCTTTTGGGGCAGACTTCCTCAAAATATAATAAATACTAATAATAAGTGAAATGGTGAGCAGTACATTCACAGAGATGAATAACGTGATCAGGTGAGCATTGAAAATCTGCATAAAGAATTCAAAGGAGAGGCTGGAAACCTGCTTAAGAATCCCCAACCCTGTAAAATTAGCAGCTCCCTCTGGAATGGTATGCCACACAATATGCAGATGCCACATAGTTATTTCCATCCATGTTATCAATTGACTATATATACCTATTGCTCCATAGAGCAAAGTGGTGAACTTAATTAAGGCCCAGTATGTTTTTAGCATTAAGAAAGAAGAGACAGTGGCATGTAGCCCCTTAAAAGGCAGTTTCAGTAGAGAAAGCTTTTTCTTTTACAGAAACAAGATAGCAAGGCTCAAAGTTTACAAATATCCTAGAGTATTGGCAGTCTGCCT
>NW_011233192.1:0-537 GCF_000146605.3 Meleagris gallopavo | reverse complement strand
TTAAACCCAAATATCCTTTCCTTGTCCGGCCACTAAATTATACAGAAGAGAGCACCAGAAAGGGCTTCATATTCAGATATCAAGCAAACAAAAACAACACATGACGTATCCAGATTTGAGTGTGTAAATCTGGGGAATTTCATCAAATGAAATGATGCCCCATGTCAATTCCATAATAACTGCCACTTCATCATTTTTATCACAGTAACAATCTGATATTTTCGTGGAAAACTCATCAGGAATGGTGGCCAAGATTTCTTTAACCATCACTATGATTTCCTCCATGTTGTAATGAAAAGGGCAGATAAAATGTTTCCAGTACAACCACTAGTGAAATAGTGTCCTTTCCAAAGATTCTGAAGATTTCCTTTTTTTCTCACAAAACATTAGAAATTTCTTAAAGAAAAAATACAGGGAAAAACAAACAAACAAATGAACAAACAAAAACCTACAAAAGCTCTCTTCCCCCAGCTCCCAAACTTTAGTGAACTCTTTGAATGGAAGTAAATCTCCTCCATGGGGATCCATCCCTTGAAA
>NW_011233191.1:0-550 GCF_000146605.3 Meleagris gallopavo | reverse complement strand
TCCGTGGGCTGCATCCAAAGATGCGCAGTCAGCGGGCGAAGGGAGGAGATCCCCATCCCTCTGCTCTGCGCTGGTGAGGCCTCAGCTGCAGTGCTGCGTCCAGATGTGGAGTCCTCAGTGCAGGGAGACATGGAGCTGTGCGAGTGCATCCAGAGTACAGCCACAAACACGAACCCAAGGATGGAACCCCTCTCCTGTAAGCAAGGAGAGCTGGGCTGTTCAGCCTCCTGGAGAAGTGAAGGCTCCAAGGGAACCTGGTAACAGCCTTTCAATACCTCAAGGAAAGAACAAGGGAAAATGGAGGCGAAATCTAAGGAAAATGTCTTGTACAGTGAGGGTGCTGAGGCAGTAGCACAGGTTGCCAGAGACATGGTGGATGTGCTGGCCCTTTCAAGGTGAGCCTGGCTCAGACTCTGAGCAACTTGATCTAGCTGTGGATGGTCAGCATGGGGGAGTCGGATCACATCGCAAACCTACCTGCATACAAGCAGCGCACCAACATGGGGTGCATGATGTTCATTACCTGCTGGACACATCTCACACCACTGAC
>NW_011233190.1:0-510 GCF_000146605.3 Meleagris gallopavo | reverse complement strand
AGCATCAACACACCCTGAGCTTGTCCCCATCCTGCTGCTGCTACAGGGTAAGGACAGAGCTACCAACAAGAAAGAGCTGATGAAAACAGCCTTCAGCAAAAACACTTCTACCAGGTGGCAAAAGCCATCTTTATACAGACGAATCCTAGGGTATGCTGGGATTTTTTTCTTTTTTCTTTTTTTTAAAGCCACTGCCAGATGCATCTCCTAATTGCCTTCAATTGATGACTAACAAACCAGCTGCAAAGCCTCTCACAGCTGCAGTGCTATTAGTACATCCCACAGCCCCAGGGACAAATCAAGCCCCGTGCAAATGAAGATACCAGTGGGTTTCATATTCATTCTAGACCACAAAAGTCACAAAATCAGTTAATTTCCCACTCCTAATGCTAAAAGGCCAAGAACTGCCTTCCATACAAAAAACTCATGAAGTAGCCCTAATGTTTCAGTTTGTACTGGTGGGTTTTGATCAGTTTTGCATCACTCATGCTTACAGGTTGTCCAAGAATA
>NW_011233189.1:0-616 GCF_000146605.3 Meleagris gallopavo | reverse complement strand
GAAGAAGAAGAAGAAGAAGAAGAAGAAGAAGAAGAAGAAGAAGAAGAAGAAGAAGAAGAAGAAGAAGAAGAAGAAGAAGAAGAAGAAGAAGAAGAAGAAGAAGAAGAAGAAGAAGAAGAAGAAGAAGAAGAAGAAGAAGAAGAAGAAGAAGAAGAAGAAGAAGAAGAAGAAGAAGAAGAAGAAGAAGAAGAAGAAGAAGAAGAAGAAGAAGAAGAAGAAGAAGAAGAAGAAGAAGAAGAAGAAGAACGAAGAAGAAGAAGAAGAAGAAGAAGAAGAAGAAGAAGAAGAAGAAGAAGAAGAAGAAGAAGAAGAAGAAGAAGAAGAAGAAGAAGAAGAAGAAGAAGAAGAAGAAGAAGAAGAAGAAGAAGAAGAAGAAGAAGAAGAAGAAGAAGAAGAAGAAGAAGAAGAAGAAGAAGAAGAAGAAGAAGAAGAAGAAGAAGAAGAAGAAGAAGAAGAAGAAGAAGAAGAAGAAGAAGAAGAAGAAGAAGAAGAAGAAGAAGAAGAAGAAGAAGAAGAAGAAGAAGAAGAAGAAGAAGAAGAAGAAGAGAAGAAGAAGAAGAAGAAGAAGAAGAAGAAGAAGAAGAAGAAGAAGAAGAAGAAGAAGAAGAAGAAGAGA
>NW_011233188.1:0-406 GCF_000146605.3 Meleagris gallopavo | reverse complement strand
TTACAGCCAAGTTGCACATAGCAGAGTAACAGCCTTGCACTGAGAGGAATTCAGCCATTACTGATGATCAGAAAACTAATAAAATCTTGTTGGAGAAACCAAGTAGAAGCTCAGTGAGGCACAGGAATTGTATGGCATTTTTATGCAATTCACAAAAATGGAAAGGAAACAGCCAACAACAGAGATGGAGTTACTGAACTTTTCCTTCTTTGTCTCTGTTAATTAACCATGGTAATACCAGAGTGGCTAGTGATTGGACAATTTCTGCAGGAAGAAGAGATGCGGAAATATTGCTCAGCAAGAAAAAAACCCTACATCTTACAATGTAATCAGTCGATGTCTCCACTGGAGAAAAAGAAACACATCCTCTTTGCGTTTAGAGAGCTAATCTTATGCTCCACTTCTT
>NW_011233187.1:0-626 GCF_000146605.3 Meleagris gallopavo | reverse complement strand
CTCAGCTTTGGACAGAAACTGAGCAAAACGTGAAGACTGAATTACTCCAGAACAGCAGCAACATTAACCCCACAACGCCCTTATTGCTGAGCTAATTAATTCCTAGGTAGTTACAAACAGATTTGGACTCTACGCACTTTCTCCTTGCCAACAGAAAAAAAATAAGTCCAAGTTACAGAATGCTGGGACAGAAATTACAGACCGTGTTGCAATGTAACAAGTTCCAATTTCCATGCACAATTCTATCTCATACTATTGCCTTGGAAATTCAAAGCTCAGGTCAGGAACAAGCCTGCATCTTTGTACGTCACAAGGCTTAGTTACATCCTTACACCAAACAACACAGGATTACGGAGAAGAGCCATAGAGGTGTCGTCTGCAGAGGTGGAGAAGCAAAATTCAGGCAGGACTGAGAACAAAAAGAAAAGCTGTTTGCAGCAAGACGTACTACTGAGTAACTCTGAGCGTTTGGAATTCCAGAAGACATTAATAAACAGCAACTGAAGAGGACTTGTTTCAAATTACTCATGGGAAATCTGTGCTTTTTACTAACCAATCTCAACCTACTACCATGGTTGCTGCTACTGAAACTTTTACTGTTCAAGAAGTCATCTTTTAGTTCCATG
>NW_011233186.1:0-420 GCF_000146605.3 Meleagris gallopavo | reverse complement strand
ACAGGCAGCCAGGACGTGCCCCTAGTACAAGCGGAAGTGTTGACCCAGGATAGAAACACGGCCTGTAATGTTGCCCTGAGGGCAGACCTTCCCCCTCTTTGGTACCTCTGAAACATCTGTATTTTCTCCCCGTGAGTCTTTGAGCCTTCGGGATCACCGGAAGGAATGAAATGTCATCAAAAACGTTCCAGTGTTACTGTCAGATCATGTGTAACACCCGGTGATGGTCTGCATGGGACTGATGGAACATAGGACGGACCTGCACCTCACGACCGTATGCCTCCAGTAACATCATCGAGCGCTGGCCCGTAGAAGGAAGTCAACTTTCACCCATCGTCACTCATCTTGAAACTTACCAACGTGTGGCGATGAAATTGTATAAGCGTCACGGTGTATTGGATCTGTGTATTAGGGAAAGCT
>NW_011233185.1:0-422 GCF_000146605.3 Meleagris gallopavo | reverse complement strand
ATGTGATCCGACCTGCCCCACTGCTGACCCATCCACAGCTAGATCAAGTTGCTCAGAGTCTGAGCCAGGCTCACCTTCGAAAGGGCCAGCACATCCACCATGTCTCTGGCAACCTGTGCCACTGCCTCAGCACCCTCACTGTACAAGACATTTTCCTTAGATTTCACCTCCATTTTCCCTTGTTCTTTCCCTTTTAGGTATTGAAAGGCTGTTACCAGGTTCCCTTGGAGCCTTCACTTCTCCAGGCTGAACAGCCCAGCTCTCCTTGCTTACAGGAGAGGGGTTCCATCCTTGGGTTCGTGTTTGTGGCTGTACTCTGGATGCACTCGCACAGCTCCATGTCTCCCTGCACTGAGGACTCCGCATCTGGACGCAGCACTGCAGGTG
The DNA here is from genome assembly GCF_000146605.3 of Meleagris gallopavo. Classification (NCBI taxonomy): domain Eukaryota; kingdom Metazoa; phylum Chordata; class Aves; order Galliformes; family Phasianidae; genus Meleagris; species Meleagris gallopavo. The sequence continues at coordinate 35 of NW_011233185.1, read as the reverse complement.
AGGCCTCACCAGCGCAGAGCAGAGGGATGGGGATC
>NW_011233184.1:0-565 GCF_000146605.3 Meleagris gallopavo | reverse complement strand
AAAGAATACCGGGTGGGAGAGAATTAGCCTTAAGACCGTTTGCCAAATCCAGATAGATTTACAGAATTGCCTAAAACTGGGAGATAGAAATGTTTATTGGTGATAATAGACCATCCGACATATTATGTAAAAGCTTTCCCAGTAGCCAGAGCCACTGCCCAAACAGTGGTAAAAATATGATTTGAAAACATCATCCCCAGATATGGGAACATTGAGGTAATAGATTCAGACAGAGGACCTCATTTTATTTCCAGAACAGTGAAGGAGGCTTTAGAACCACTCGGAGTTAAGTGGGAATTCCACACTCCGTGGCACCCCCAAAGCTCAGGGAAAGTAGAGAGGATGAACGGAGAAATCAAGAAACAACTTACTAAATTAGTGATAGAAACTAAGATGTCCCAGATTAAATGTTTACCACTGGCACTATTAAATTTAAGGACCCAACCTAGGACAGATACAGGCATTTCTGCTTTTGAAATGTTATATGGGATGCCATAGGACTTAGAATTAGCAGTAGAACATCCAAAGATTGAGGAATACTCCTTACGGGAATATAGAGTGGAGT
>NW_011233183.1:0-568 GCF_000146605.3 Meleagris gallopavo | reverse complement strand
ACGGTCGTTGTCTTTTTATTTTTTTTTTTTTATTTTTTTTTAATTATTAATTATTTTATATTTTTGTTTTTATTTATTGTTTTATGTATTTATTTTTTATTTATTTTTTTTTTATTTATTTTTTTATTTTTTATTTTCATTTCTTTATATTTTTTAATAAATACGCGTCCACGTATTTGTCTATTTATTTATTTTATTCGTTTGTATTTCTAAAAATTCTTATTATTTCTTTATTTCTTCCTGCATTTTTAATCGTTTTTTTATTTTTTATTTTTTAAACTTTTTTCGTTATTTTATTTATTTTTCATTTATTTCTTTATCATTTTCGTTTATGCGTCCACGTGTTTGTCTGTTTGTTTTATAATTTCGTTATTTGTTCATTTCAATTTTTTTATTTTTTTATTTATTTACGTGCCCGCGTATTTGTCTCTTTGTTTTTTAAATGTTGTTTTTATTGTTACTTATTGTTGTTATTTATTTATTTATTTGCTTGCTTATTTATCGGCTCGCTCGCTCGCTCGCTCGCTCATTTATTTATTTATTTATTCATTCATTCATTCATTCATTC
>NW_011233182.1:0-471 GCF_000146605.3 Meleagris gallopavo | reverse complement strand
CTGCAATCAGACCAGAAGTGTCCACTTCAATTGCAGCTCCTTGTAGAGAGGAACAATCAAACAGTAACAGGTGTGAATGAGTTCATTCACAAGCTGCACAATGAGTTTGTTCTTTATTAAAAAAGCATGCGTGCCGAGTCAAAAAGGTAACAGCAGGAGTTGATATCAATGGAAGACGTTCCTCTTCCTACGCCTCATCCTCCTCCCCCAGCTCTCCTTGCCTCACCTTTACCCCAGCTCCTGGAAGATGCCCACAGACTTTCAGTCAGCTCTCAAATCCATAGGACTCCTTTCACATTACTCCATTAATAAAAGATTTCAGACTCGTTCCATGCACTCAAACTGACTGAGCAGTGGTATCACAATCACTCGTAACACACGGAAGCACCCAAACCCTGAGGATTTCTTTTCCCCTCCACTACCAGGTTCTTCTTAGCACACAGGACTTCTCCTGCTGCTATCAAACAAAGC
>NW_011233181.1:0-490 GCF_000146605.3 Meleagris gallopavo | reverse complement strand
CTTCCTCAGTCCACACACCCTTCCCATCCACACTGCCATGGGAGATCAGGTTCTGGACCACCTGAGGACCCAAACATCCACGAGTCTTTGGGTCCTGACGAGATGAGTCCCAGAGTTCCGAGGGAATTCACCGCTGCAGTCACCGAGCCACTCTCCATGGTATTTCACAAGTCGAGGCAGTCAGGTCAAGTCCCTGGTGAGGAGAAAAAAGGTGACAGCACACCTCTTAGGAAGGATAGAAAGTGTGACGCGGGGAACTACCAGCATGTCAGTCTCACCTCTGTGCTGGTCACGGATCATGGAGCAGATCATCCTGCAAGTGACTCTCAAGCACACATTCCAGTGCGTCACCACCCTGTGCGTGAAAAGCTGCCTCCTAATAACCAACCTAAACCTCCCCTGTCTCACTTGAAAACCATTTCCCCTTGTCCTATCGCTATCCACCCTCCTAAACAGCCGTTGCCCCCTCCTGCTTATGCGCTCCCTTCGA
>NW_011233180.1:0-397 GCF_000146605.3 Meleagris gallopavo | reverse complement strand
CTAAAGTCTTTAGCAGGGTCAGTTGTGATAGCACAAGGGGAAATCATTTCAATTGGCAAGAGGAAGATTTCCAATATGGATATGAGGAAGAAGTTTTGGCAGGAGGGCGGTGAGGCACCGCAACATCTTGCCCAGAGAGGTGGTGGGTGCCCCGACAGTTGTTCGAGGTCTGGCTGGACCAGGCTCCGAGCCACCTCGTCTGATGGTACGTGTCCCTGTTCCCTGCAGGACTAGCTGCCCTTTCAGGGTTCCTTCCCACTCAGATCATTCTATGATTCTGTGCCGTATCCTCACAGGCAGGACACCCGTGGACACAAGGAACAAGCGCTACGGAATGAGAGCTGAGCAGCTGCAACAAGCAGCAGCTGCAGCCACCAACATACTCACATGGGAAAGA
>NW_011233179.1:0-448 GCF_000146605.3 Meleagris gallopavo | reverse complement strand
CGTACTGCCAGCAGCTGATTGGCTGCCCAGGACCCGGCACCACAAATGCTTCATTGCCAAAGGCAGCAATGAAGCGTTGGGGAAAAGACAACTCACAGACATTCCTTCCACGTCCATGACGCAGCAACGCAGGCCAGCACCAGCGCAGACAGCAGCACAGCTGAGAACAGTACCATCACTGCCACGTGGCGCTTCCGCACACATCTGCCAACAGCAGCCTGTGTGCTTTTCCCTGCATTCATCCCTGGAAGAAATGACAACGTCCCACGTTACCTTCACCTCATTGCCCTCGGGTGCTGCCTTCCCAAAAGGACAAAGCTCACAGCCCTCTGGGAACTGGGAGCAGCGAGAGGTGAGCAGCATCACACAGGCCTTCTCTGGCACACTGCTGGAACAACTCTCCACACCCCACCGAGCTCAGCCATTTCCAGAGAGCCACTCCTGGCTT
>NW_011233178.1:0-510 GCF_000146605.3 Meleagris gallopavo | reverse complement strand
TCCCAAGTGCCGTAACAACTGCCCGGAGAGATGTGCTGGTCTCTGTGGAAACAGCAGGAACTGGAATGTGCATTTCCCGGCATGCCCCGGAACCTCACTTTGCTGACTGGTCATTGTCTGCCCAGCAGGTAAGGGCGATGCACACCCGCCAGCGTTTACCCATTCCAGAGCCCGGCACAATAGGGTTCCCCCAGAGCTCTGAATTGCGCTTCATGGTGCCCAGAAGGCTGCCTATCCTCTTTGTTCTGTGTCTTGCTTGTCTCTGGTCTTGCACTGTTTTCACTATTACATTCTCTTCGTCCTCCGATTTTGTGTCCTTGCCCCATTCTCTTGGCCTAATGACCCCTTGGCTTTGTGTTGCCACATTCATGTCGGCATTCAGTTTTGGCGTTCCCTGCCGTATTGTCTGGGCCGTCATCCTTGGCATTTCCTTCCATGTTCTCTTGGCCCTTGCCTTTGCCTGGGCATTCCCTTGCCCTCCTGTTTTTGTGGAACCCGCACCTGGGGCGG
>NW_011233177.1:0-520 GCF_000146605.3 Meleagris gallopavo | reverse complement strand
TGGTGCTGGGCATGGGGGAAACGGAAAGCCTCCCCAGGTAAGAAGCTCTTGTGAGCTGTGGTTGGCTTCTGCCTCTAAATGGGGGCTGCATGAAGGGCTGTGTGTGATGGAGGAGAGGGGAAAGGGCACTGCAGATCTGTGCTGACTGCAGAAATGGCACAACACTGTAGCAGCAGAAAGGCAAACTGAAGAAACTACGCTTGAAGACCAGAAGTTTGTGGTTGACTGTGCTAAAATCTTCCTGCAAGGAGATGCTCTTCAAGTATTTCTTGTTTTCTTTCTGTCAGAAGCTGATGCAAAAGCAGTCTTCCTGTGAAGTGCAGCGGAGGAGCAGGAGTGTGGCACAGCACCTAAGAGAGGCACAGACACACAGCAGGCCTCTGGGTTTGGTGCGCTGTCTTTCTAGTTAGGCTTTCTTGTCCTTCCCTGGGACTGTTGTTGCATGTTGCTTGAGGTCTTAATCCCTGGGATTTACAGTTACCTTTCCTGTCCTGATTTGAAATGTGAACCCACAGTTCAC
>NW_011233176.1:0-540 GCF_000146605.3 Meleagris gallopavo | reverse complement strand
TTACCAATATCACAGATTGCAAAGGTCTGCAAGCACTTTAAGACCATACAAATAAGTATTACTGCCAAAATATTCTACTGCCACAGTCCTTTTGCTCTTAGTCTTCCACTACATCAGTGCAGAATTTGTGATAATAAATGGTAATTCAAGCAAGGAATTAATTCAAATAAACATAACCAGTCTAGATTTAGCTAATAATTGTTCCTGAATCATTTACTGAACGTTTACAGAAATCATCATGTTTCAGAAGAGATGCACCAGAACAATCGTGTGGGAATAAACAGGTGCAATAAGAAGGAAGAAGTGGTGTCATGTGGGTATATTTCTATTAGTTTATGGTAACTCCTGGTATATGTGCTTAAACATCAGCTTCAGTCTCCTTATTACTCTAATATTTTTCAAAGTGGATTAAAAACAGTGTGATTTTATATATAAATAACCTCTAAAATTGATTCCAAACCTTTTTACTTTAGTAGATCACTATCTACCATTAAAATGAATTGATGTAGTATTTTTAGATCCAACACTTAAATCAAAAGA
>NW_011233175.1:0-488 GCF_000146605.3 Meleagris gallopavo | reverse complement strand
ACAAGTCGAGGCAGTCAAGGGTCCAAGGTCCCCTGGGTGAAGGAGAAAAAAAGGTGACAGCACACCTCTTAGGAAGGATAGAAAGTGTGACGCGGGGAACTACCAGCATGTCAGTCTCACCTCTGTGCTGGTCACGGATCATGGAGCAGATCATCCTGCAAGTGACTCTCAAGCACACATTCCAGTGCGTCACCACCCTGTGCGTGAAAAGCTGCCTCCTAATAACCAACCTAAACCTCCCCTGTCTCACTTGAAACCATTTCCCCTTGTCCTATCGCTATCCACCCTCCTAAACAGCCGTTGCCCCCTCCTGCTTATGCGCTCCCTTTGAGTCTGGGAAGGCTGTCATGAGCTATCTCCAGAGCTTTCTCTTCTCCCACACAAACAATCCCAGTTCCGTCAACATTTCTTTCTAAGAGAGGTGCTCCAGCCCTCTGATCATCTTCGTGGCCCTTCTCTGGACCTGCTCCAAAAGCTCCACATCATTC
>NW_011233174.1:0-354 GCF_000146605.3 Meleagris gallopavo | reverse complement strand
ATTAAGGCCTGTGAGCTGACGAGATGTTTCATTTGCACCCTGCCTCTGGGATTATTTCTGGCTCCTGCCTAAGGGCAGCTGAGTACCAGGGCAGACAAGTGTGCTTTTTCTTCTTTATCTTCTTGCTAGTGCAGGTTTTACATTATGGGGAGATGCCAGACCCTGAAATGTGAAATGTGCCACTTAAATTTAAATGTGGTTAGTTTTAAAATTAACAAGGCCTCCCTGTCACCAAAAGAGCTCGTAGATTGTTTTGCTTTTTTATTTATAGAAAAGAAATTTAAGTATCCTTATTTTGGAAGCAGGAGAGATTTCTGTTTTTTTTTGTTGTTCAGAATTTCTATGTGAGAAAGC
>NW_011233173.1:0-477 GCF_000146605.3 Meleagris gallopavo | reverse complement strand
AGACCTCAACAGGCTGAGCAGTGGGCACAAATCCAAGTGCAGGGTCAGTAGCTGGGATGAGGGAACACCCACCACCAAAACATGCTAGGGGATGAAAGGACTGAGCGTAGTCCTGCTCCATAAGGGCCCTGGGGTGTACTGGTGGGTGGGAGCTGGACACAAGCCAGCAGTGGGCCCTTCCAGCCCAGAAAGCCAACCGTATCCTGGGCTGCATCCAAAGATGCGCAGTCAGCGGGCCAAGGGAGGAGATCCCCATCCCTCTGCTCTGCGCTGGTGAGGCCTCACCTGCAGTGCTGCGTCCAGATGTGGAGTCCTCAGTGCAGGGAGACATGGAGCTGTGCGAGTGCATCCAGAGTACAGCCACAAACACGACCCGAAGGATGGAACCCCTCTCCTGTAAGCAAGGAGAGCTGGGCTGTTCAGCCTCCTGGAGAAGTGAAGGCTCCAAGGTAACCTGGTAACAGCCTTTCAATACCT
>NW_011233172.1:0-587 GCF_000146605.3 Meleagris gallopavo | reverse complement strand
CTATTTGGTCAGTGCCACCTGCTGCAGGCAATGACTCCGGAGGGCGTACATCCTTGCAGCTGGCCCCCTTAATCGGACTTGCCCTGAAAGATCCCACTTCTTCCCACCTCTACGCATCCGCCACTCCTCCTCAGGAAAAGAGTTCACAGTCCTGAAACATTTGGATTGCCATGCCATACTGAGGCAGCCCATATCAGACCCCAGCTGAGGAGCTAGCATGACAGCAGTCAAGCCCACAGGGAGAGTCTGAGTGAAGGGAGGCTTACCTCGTTTCTGGAGGAAAAATGAGGGAAGCGAAGACGATGCCGAGCCTGCTGCAGCATGGGCTTTTATGCTGTGTTCCTGAGGCGCGTGAGGACAGAAACATTCCATGGTCATGAAGCATCAAAACAGCTAGCGGTTGGTGACTGCAAAGACCTTGCTAGTAATTAATATCTTGCTTCTTTCATCTGAAATGTTTTGCTGCAGATTCATACTGCCTACCATCAAAACAGTTCATCTGTATTCCTGTGTCCTAAGGCCAATTACTTGAGTTGGAATTCTCCATTTAGGTTTCCAGGGGTTTCAACTGGATTTCCGTCATCAAA
>NW_011233171.1:0-446 GCF_000146605.3 Meleagris gallopavo | reverse complement strand
GCACAAGGATGGGTGCTCAGCCCCTGTCCAGCGCCAGGACCCTGATGGTGCTGGCACGGCCTCTTTCACCCTCTTAGCAGTGACCCTGGCAGACTCTGGTACCTACAGATGCTCCTCTCGCAGCAGGAACTTCCCCTTTGTGTCCTCACCCCTTGGGGACAGCGTGACGCTGGAGGTGACTCCCACACCTACACCCCCACGGTAGGTTCTAAGCCTCCTTATTTTTGTTTGCCCCCGCCTGTCACCCACGGGTGGCAGTGTCATCTCATCCATCCGTGTGCAGGTGATGCTGGGGATGAACACAGCCAAATACCTGCACCCCCCAGGGCTGAGTTGGTGTCCCATGGGAACCTGGTGGTGGCGGTGCTGAGGGGCTGCGCTGCTGCCCTCATCTTTAGCCTCGGCATCTTCTTTGTCATCGATGCCCGCAGACTCTGGATACAGAG
>NW_011233170.1:0-504 GCF_000146605.3 Meleagris gallopavo | reverse complement strand
GCCGACGGGGAGCCGCTTCATGTTGGCCCCGAGGAGGGAAGCCGGTGAGGGGGGAATGACTGTTAGGCTGGGAGCTGGTTGGGAACGCGGTCATTTCTCTCTTTGTTGCTCTGAATGGTAAACGATTAAATGTTCAGCGTTCGTTTTTCTGTGTTTTGGCCTGCGGTCAATTCTGCAGCTCCGAGGACCCCCCATCCCCGTGCCCACCTCAGTGCAAGGACGGGGCACCGCAAATGGCCGCGTCATAGGACTGCAACCACCTGCCCCGTTCCTCCCCCCCAAAAATCCCCTCCCCTCCTCAGCACTGTGTGGGAAATGGCTGGGGCGGGGATTCCGGGAGAGCTGGGGCGGCTCAGCCTGCAGCAGAGGAGCTCGGGGGGATCCCGGGCACGGCCGTCGGTCCCCGCAGGAGAGGACGGAGCCGGGCTGCGCCCTGCGGTGCCCACAGCAGGACCGGAGGCACTGGGCACACGCTGCAGCACAGCAGGTTTCCCCGCAGTGCTG
>NW_011233169.1:0-567 GCF_000146605.3 Meleagris gallopavo | reverse complement strand
ACCGCTCTGAGGCCATACTGGTCCTTACTGGTTGTTACTTAGCCATATTGCACTTTTCTGGTCCATACTGGTGTGCGTTCCTCCCAGTTCCCACCAATTCCTCTGGGACTCCACTGATCACTATGAGGCCATATTGCGTTTTAATTGGGCTGCACAAGAGTCATCTTCACTTTGCTGTTGCTTTACTTCAGTTAACCCCATTCAATTAACCCCATTTATCCCATTGGTGACCCTGGTGTTGGTTTCCTAAAATTTGGATGTAGGAGGTGACCACTCGCTTTGCCTATGATGAAAGCACAGAAGTGATGCGGGCACACGCTGAGGTCACAGTCGTTGCTGGGCTGGGAGCGTTTGTGCCACAGCTGGTGAGCAGAGCTGGTGCTCTGGTGAGCGTGCTGCACACGGAGACTGAGCTCTGTGCTTTTCTTGAGAGATCATCCTGTGAGAGCCCATTGGAAGCACCGCTGCGGCGTGTGTGTGAGCTGGGCACAGCTCAGGCTGAGCAGGCTGACCAGGTGAGTTGGGTTTGGTGCTGGGTGGTCGCTGGGAGGTATCTCAGCAGAAAAG
>NW_011233168.1:0-444 GCF_000146605.3 Meleagris gallopavo | reverse complement strand
CTTTTCATAGGTGAGTCTGGGAGGTTCTCTCAGTGAATGCTTTTAGCATAGCAACACAAAGTTAATCATTAGAGTGTCATGGTTTTATGACACGGCTCCCCAGCCGTCTTGCCTTCAGCTTGAGAATAAAGCCTTTGGTTTTGGACACTCAGCCTCTCATTTATTTGCTTTATTAGGGAGAAGCAGGCAGCTCAGCACCGCGCAGCCATTCACCCACTCTCCAGAGTGAGACGGGGGACAGAATCCAAATAGAACGTGTAAAAACCCGTGGGCTGAGATAAAGAGAGTTCAATATGAGAGACAAGGCAGATAATTAAGAGCAAGAAAAACAACAAGGGCAATCATCATCATGCTAGAAGAGTAGGAATGATGAGAGAATAATACGTGGACCAAGAGATGCACAGTGCCATTGCTCACCATCTGCTGAATGCCCAGCCAGTGCGT
>NW_011233167.1:0-560 GCF_000146605.3 Meleagris gallopavo | reverse complement strand
GATTCCATGAGCTGCTGCATGACTTCTGGTCCAGAGTAGCATCTCTGCAGATTGTTTTTTTAAATCAGGACACATTATGCCTGTTGTGTTTGCCATACTGTGCTTAACAAAGTCACCTCGGGAAATGGTTTTGATTTTCCTGCAGCCAGATTTGCTTTCACGTAACTAGCTTCTATAACAGATTCCATCTGCTTTTTAAAATTATTTTGTTGAGGCCCAGGGTCACTGTGCACGTGGGACACAGGCTGTGGCTGCTGCCCCCAGGGGACCCACATCCCGCCCTGGGCTGCTGACAGCCCTCCTCCTGCCCAAAGTCCTGGGGCACAAACCCTGCAGGGACGGGGCTTCTCCTTGGCCAGTGACACCTTCTGACATCCTCTGATGGCCAGTGGAGTCCTCTGCAGACCCGTGGAGACCTGATGATCTCTGACATCCTCCAGTGATCAACGAAGCCCTCAGCAAAGCCAGCTCTCGTGCCGTCTGTGTCCTTGTCCCCGCGCTCAGCAGGCTGCCATTCCTCCCTGGTCAGCAGGGCTGTGTGCCCGTCATTGCCGTGATGA
>NW_011233166.1:0-502 GCF_000146605.3 Meleagris gallopavo | reverse complement strand
CCTTAGCCCTAAACTTCAGGCATTTGGCCCATCGGCAGCTTGCTGGCTGCAGCGCTCGCTTGCTCCCTTTGGGCACCAGGCTGGCCCTCGAGCTCCGTGAAGACCATGGGGCGGGTTTGCTGCCTTTACTCAGCCCGGGTCTGGTGCTTGGCCTTGGGTTCCACGTTCGTTTGGCTGGATGCTCTTCAGGCAGCAGACAGCCCCGGAACACGCGTGCCCTCTTAGAGATGGCCAGCCGAATGCCTGGAGAGGGTGGGAGAGAGAACCGGCATTTCCAGGGAGCTTGGCAGCAGACGCCTGTTCTCTGTTTTCCTTCTAAAGTGAGCGTTCAGTTTCTCTTAGAGCAAGAGGAAGGAAATTTCATTTCAAAGAGCATTTCAAAGGAAAATGTGGTACCCTGAAAACCAGCTGGGACGTGGGACTGGTTTTTAGTCGCAATACACTTTAGAAGAGACAAATGCAAACGCATCAAAACACACGGAATCACCACGGTTGGAAAAGA
>NW_011233165.1:0-565 GCF_000146605.3 Meleagris gallopavo | reverse complement strand
AAGATGAAGGAGATCATACGTAGCAAGGGGCAGGTTGATACCAGTGGACAAACGAGTAATGGGAGTTGATGGCTGAAGGATAAAAGTGAGGCTAATGCTCCTAAGGGACAAGCACATTTGATTTGCTTCAACCAAGGCTGGCTGGGCTTAGTGGATGGGACGTGACGGGAGCACAGCCTGAACCAGGACTTGACTCAGGAGCTCAACTAAGCGCTGGCACGTGTTCTTTAGTCCCCCAGGTCCTCCAGAGCTGCGCTGAGTTCGTTGAGCAGCACGGCGTGGTGCAGGGGATATACCGCCTGTCCGGTGTCGCGTCCAACGTCCAGAGACTCCGGTAAGAGCGCTGCGACTGACGCAGCTGTCAGCAGGGGCACGTGCCCTGTTGCGGGCGTTCAGAGGCCTGCAGGAAATGCCTTAGCAAAAAGAAAAGGTCTCCTTTTGGAAACATCCCATCCAGCATGGCTCACGTGCTGCTGCTGACCGAGTGTTTGTTTTCTCCTGTAAATCAGGAAGCCCTTCTAATTCTTGATTGCACGTGGTGTGGCTTTTTACTTGCTTTCCTCTT
>NW_011233164.1:0-402 GCF_000146605.3 Meleagris gallopavo | reverse complement strand
ACTCTTTTCCTCCGAGCATGCACAAGCGTAGCCATGGAGAACAACACCAAAAAAGAATTGCCGCTCGAAATGAAGGCAGAGACGTCGTATTCACAGCTAGGCCTAGTGCATTCTGCATGTACCCGAGGCGAAGTGCAAACCGCTCCTCTCCGACGTGCGGATACGAGACCGCTCGCGCGTCGGAGAAAAGCAGCAGGCACAGTCGCCCGCTCTCGGCAAGTGAGAAACACGAGAGCGCTGCTGACGGCTGAAAGCGGCACTCGGGGAGAAGCGCGATTTCTCGACCAGCGTCGGCAAACTCTCCGGAGCGGTTCAGCGCGAGTGCCGCTTTCTACGCATGAGAGCGAAGCAGTGCAATTCCGATGCCGAGAACGTGCGAATTCAGCCTCCTGCACTACCTCC
>NW_011233163.1:0-455 GCF_000146605.3 Meleagris gallopavo | reverse complement strand
CAAGGTCACCTGATGCTCTCTTCTCTGCCTGCGCTGCTTCGCTTGCGCTTCTCTGCCTGCGCTGCTTCGCTTGCGCTTCTCTGCCTGCGCTTCTCGCCTGCGCTTCTCTGCCTGCGCTTCTCATCTCAGCGTTGTGGTAAGGCCGATCCACCATCAATTTCACATTCTCTCTCCTTATAAAATTCTGTTGATACCATATTTAGTAAATTACTTTGTTTTACCTCAGATTGTTGCCACTGTTTTCAATTATTTCGGGGTCCCTTATTTTCTTTTTTTTTCCCGGGGGTCGCGGATCCGCGGATCCCTCCGCCCTTCTAGTCACGGAACCGGGCCGAACCAGCCCGTAAACCGTTGACACAGTCTTGCTAAGCCATAATTATATCAGTCAGGAGTGTATATTTTTTTTTAACAAACATAAATGGTTTTATTGGCATAATACACTTGTATACAAATGT
>NW_011233162.1:0-501 GCF_000146605.3 Meleagris gallopavo | reverse complement strand
ACATCCAGAATCTACTCTACAACCTAACTTAATATTAACATCAAAAGTACAGCAAAGTCTTGTAGGTAAAACATTAGTTATTTCATACATTCAGTTTTGGTACAGGCACAGTAGGGAAGTCAGAGCTAGCCCCTACATGGCAGTGGAAATCTACATGCCTTTCTATCTGTTCTACATAAGAATCGTGACTGGCACAGGTTGCCCAAGGAGGTTGTGGATGCCCCATCCCCGGAGGCATTCAAGGCCAGGCTGGATGTGGCTCTGGGCAGCCTGGTCTGCTGGTTGGTGACCCTGCACATAGCAGGGGGGTTGAAACGAGATGATCACTGTGGTCCTTTTCAACACAGGCCATTCTATGCTTCGATGAGACAAGCCAGTGTCGAGGAAGCCCCTAGCCAGGAAGAAGTCCAGTGCAAAGGGAAATGGACTGCTAGGGGGCCAGGGGCTGACTGTGTTTTAGAGACCAAGAGATCTGAAATTTGAAGATCCCCTTGCAAATAA
>NW_011233161.1:0-451 GCF_000146605.3 Meleagris gallopavo | reverse complement strand
CCCAGACAATACGGCAGGGAAACGCCAAAAACTGAATGCCGACATGAAATGTAGGCAACACAAAGCCAAGGGGTCATTAGGCCAAGAGAATGGGGCAAGGAACACAAAAATAGAGGACAAGAGAATGTAATAGTGAAAACAGTGCAAGACCAGAGACAAGCAAGACACAGAACAAAGAGGATAGGCAGCCTTCTGGGCACCATGAAGCGCAATTCAGAGCTCTGGGGGAACCCTATTGTACCGGGCTCTGGAATGGGTAAACGCTGGCAGGTGTGCATCACCCTTACCTGCTGGGCAGACAATGACCAGTCAGCAAAGTGAGGTTCCGGGGCATGCCGGGAAATGCAGATTCCACTTCCTTGCTGTTTCCACAGAGACCAACACATCTCTCCGTGCAGTTGTTACGGCACTTGGGAGCACCGCAGCTCTGCTGCCACCTGTTGGACACAAT
>NW_011233160.1:0-475 GCF_000146605.3 Meleagris gallopavo | reverse complement strand
ACGGTCGTGTCTTTTTATTTTTTTTTTAATTTTTTTTAATTATTAATTTATTTTATATTTTTTGTTTTTATTTTTTATTTTTATTTTTTATTTTTTATTTTTTTATTTTTTTATTTTTTTATTTTTTATTTTTCATTTCTTTATTATTTTTATTTTACGCGTCCACGTATTTGTCTATTTATTTATTTATTCGTTTGTATTTCTAAAATTCTTATTATTTCTTTATTTCTTCCTGCATTTTAATCGTTTTTTTATTTTTTATTTTTAACTTTTTCGTTATTTTATTTATTTTCATTTATTTCTTTATCATTTTCGTTTATGCGTCCACGTGTTTGTCTGTTTGTTTATAATTCCGTTATTTGTTCATTTCAATTTTTTATTTTTTATTTATTTACGTGCCCGCGTATTTGTCTCTTTGTTTTTTAAATGTTGTTTTTATTGTTACTTATTGTTGTTATTTATTTATTTATTTGCT
>NW_011233159.1:0-446 GCF_000146605.3 Meleagris gallopavo | reverse complement strand
ACCGCTCGCGAGGGCCGCAGTTCCATGCTGCAAGCGTTGGCACAGGATAACGAAAGCAGAGAGCGCCTTCCGGTAGGGACACCAATGTCACTTACCCCGCTCCAGGGATCAGGGCACAGCCAACGCAGCGACTCAGGGGGGCCCAGAAGGCCAACAGCATCTGGCAGAGGACTCGGCCAATGTAGAAGGAATGAAGATATCTTCATGTCCAATAAGGTCCATGCCTTTCCGAAGAACAGAACACGTTGAGTGTAGGAACATGGGCAGCCCAAAATGGCTACTGCATCTGGTGGTGCAGTCACCAATCCTAGAAAGAAAGAAGAAAGCTTCACATGCAGGACTGAACAACGTTGCTTAAAAACACAAACTCTTGGTACTAGAAATTCCATGACATGGACAGCACTCTGCCAAAGCCTGTTTGGGAGCCTACCTCTTCTTTCGGCATC
>NW_011233158.1:0-476 GCF_000146605.3 Meleagris gallopavo | reverse complement strand
ACCCGCCCAGGTGCGGGTTCCAACAAAAAACAGGGAAGGGCAAGGGAATGCCCAGGCAAAGGCAAGGGCCAAAGAGAACATGGAAGGAAATGCCAAGGATGACGGCCCAGACAATACGGCAGGGAACGCCAAAAACTGAATGCCGACATGAATGTGGCAACACAAAGCCAAGGGGTCATTATGCCAAGAGAAATGGGGGCAAAGGAACACAAAAATCGGAGGACAAGAGAATGTAATAGTGAAAACAGTGCAAGACCAGAGACAAGCAAGACACAGAACAAAGAGGATAGGCAGCCTTCTGGGCACCATGAAGCGCAATTCAGAGCTCTGGGGGAACCCTATTGTGCCGGGCTCTGGAATGGGTAAACGCTGGCGGGTGTGCATCGCCCTTACCTGCTGGGCAGACAATGACCAGTCAGCAAAGTGAGGTTCCGGGGCATGCCGGGAAATGCACATTCCACTTCCTTGCTGTTCCA
>NW_011233157.1:0-425 GCF_000146605.3 Meleagris gallopavo | reverse complement strand
CCCCCAGACTTGTAGCTACGCAATACGATGCATTTCCACATCCACCCCTGTGCACAGTGTGTGGCATAGTTCTGAGTGCCTGACAAACCCAAGCAAAATCAATTTCTGTAGCTTATTTTAAATATATATATATATTTTGCTTTAGTTTCTGCTCCCTGTTCCATTTATTTACGTTCTCCCTTGCTTCATATGTAACTTCCAACCTTGGCATTTTGCAAATAATACCTTTTCCCCCTCTCATCCTTCGATGGCTCCTGATGGTCCCTTGTTTCTCAGTTATAATGGGCTCTCAGTGTCATGAGCCCGTTCGCGTAAGAATTTGGGAGTGGCGTTCACTCCATGAATCTTATCACAGTTAGTGTCCCTAGTTGCTATCATGCAGACTCCACCAACCTCCAACAGATAGATACAGCTACAATATACAC
>NW_011233156.1:0-538 GCF_000146605.3 Meleagris gallopavo | reverse complement strand
TGTTTTCAATTGGCTATATATACCTATTGCTCCATAGAGACAAAGTGGTAGAACTTAATTAAGGCCCAGTATGTTTTAGCATTAAGAAAGAAGAGACAGTGGCATGCAGCCCCTTAAAAGGCAGTTTCAGTAGAGAAAGCTATTTTTTTTTCTCTTTTTTTTTCTTTTACAGAAACAAGATAGCAAGGCTCAAAGTTTACAAATATCCTAGAGTATTGGCCGTCCGCCTGGACTTTTCAAGGTCACGCTTTCAGACAGTACTGGTGAAACAGATAAACTTTCCCAATGAAGCTGTCTGAGAGCGGAGAGAGAGATTTGTTCAAAAAGCTAAAAAGCAACTGGTGCCCGCATTCTCCACCAAGAATGTCAACGGTTTACGGGCTGGTTCGGCCCGGTTCCGTGACTAGAAGGGCGGAGGGATCCGCGGATCCGCGCCCCCGGAAAAAAAGAAAATAAGGGACCCCGAAATAATTGAAAACAGTGGCAACAATCTGAGGTAAAACAAAGTAATTTACTAAATATGGTATCAACAGAATTT
>NW_011233155.1:0-476 GCF_000146605.3 Meleagris gallopavo | reverse complement strand
TTTCACAAACTCTCTCCCTCTCCAGGATAGTATTGAATAAGGCTCGGTAAGCATTAGCCAGGCCCCAAATAATTTGGGCCTCCTCAGATCTTCCTGAGCCGCGACATTCCTGTCTCAAATATCTGTTAAATTTTCAGGGTCTTTCAGGTGTTCTGGAGTAAAGTTCCATGACACCGAAGATTTCCATCTCTCTAAAGTCTCACCCAGGCCTCTCCACATTCCCTGCCACTCAGTATTTACTGGTTTTGGGGCAGACTTCCTCAAAATATAATAAATACTAATAATAAGTGAAATGGTGAGCAGTACATTCACGGAGATTAATAACGTGATCAGGTGAGCATTGAAAATCCGCATAAAGAATTCAAAGGAGAGGCTGGAAACCTGCTTAAAAATCCCCAACCCTGTAAAATTAGCAGCTCCCTCTGGAATGGTATGCCACATAATATGCAGATGCCACATAGTTATTTCCATCCATG
>NW_011233154.1:0-373 GCF_000146605.3 Meleagris gallopavo | reverse complement strand
AGCCTCCTGGCTGCTGCTCCCAAAACACGGGGGAACCGCGCGGCGCTGCTTCTGAGGAGAGAAAGGAGAAACATCGGTGGGACGGCAGCCAAGGTTTGCACAGAGCTTCCAGGTCGTGCCAGAGATAGATTATCAGAGTGCTGAGAGATTAATTATCACTAGGGAAAATACAGCCTAAGCCATGTCCATTCATTAGCCCGGGCTGTCAGCAGCGAGCGCAAAATCCAACTGGTTTTTGAGGTCACAAAGGACCAGCAGGGCTCCTCCTGCTCCACCTCTTCCCTTAAAAATGAGAAAAAGAAGAAACATCACACAAAGAAACCAGCCATACCTTACTTCTCACAGAGCAGGAATTGGAACCATCTCCTTGCTG
>NW_011233153.1:0-503 GCF_000146605.3 Meleagris gallopavo | reverse complement strand
CCTTAGCTGTAGATACTTTGAATTCACTTACAGGCTCTAATATTATTTGACAATACAACAGTTGCCATTCAATGTGTTTCTGGCTATACCAAAGAAAAGAACTGTGATGGGATTTTCAGCGAGTATTTCATGCAGTTCAGTCTACAGAACTTTATGGATGGAAAGGCTTAAACGAAAAGTCTGTATTGTCTTTTTTTTTTTTCTTCAGATTGTGCCTTCCTCATACATATTTCAGAGCTCTGTGAAATAACTCTGGCAAGTTATCTAGCTTTTGAAGTTACCACAGCAGAACTCTGCTATCTGACTTACAAAGTTGTGCAAGTGAGTATTTATGCTGGCAAATCTTATTGGTAGTTTTTTGGGAAATCTATAGCATTTATGTCATGGAATGACAAACTTCAGTGCGTGGGGTCTTTTTTGAGGCTTCTGTGTTGCTTAGAGTACAAGTCACTCATACTTTTTTTTACACACTCATATTTTAAATCATAGGAACTATTAATTAG
>NW_011233152.1:0-450 GCF_000146605.3 Meleagris gallopavo | reverse complement strand
GAAGCTGGATGGCTGTAATTAATAGGGCTATGTGCTAATTGCATCCATGCGGTGGGTGTTTTTTAAGGGTCATTGTGTGCATCCTTGTTGTGTTGTAAATTATGTTCTGCGTCTCTTCTGATTTCATTTTGCAGCCTGATGGAGTTGAAGGATTGCCTGGGCTCCTCCAGTCAGTGGTGTGAGATGTGTCCAGCAGGTAATGAACATCATGCACCCCATGTTGGTGCGCTGCTTGTATGCAGGTAGGTTTGCGATGTGATCCGACTCCCCCATGCTGACCATCCACAGCTAGATCAAGTTGCTCAGAGTCTGAGCCAGGCTCACCTTGAAAGGGCCAGCACATCCATCATGTCTCTGGCAACCTGTGCCGCTGCCTCAGCACCCTCACTGTACAAGACATTTTCCTTAGATTTCACCTCCATTGTCCCTTGTTCTTTCCTTGAGGTATTG
>NW_011233151.1:0-591 GCF_000146605.3 Meleagris gallopavo | reverse complement strand
AATACAGTCATGAAGGCACCTGCCCTGCATCCGTGCCTCTTGCACAAACCTGTGCTCCTTGCTCGGACCACATGGCTGCACTCTGTGCACGATGTTGCTTACCACCAGAGAAGGCTCAGGTACCCAACACCATTTTTGGCTTCCATCTCGTCTGATAACTGCTCATTATGCACAGCCCTCATCTTTGCTTTCGTTTGGTGAGGTGGGGACTGCCATTGCTTCCTCAGTCCCACACACCCTTCCCATCCCACACTGCCATGGCAGATCAGGTTCTGGACCACCTGAGGACCCAAACATCCAGGAGTCTTTGGGTCCTGACGAGATGAGTCCCAGAGTTCCGAGGGAATTCACCGCTGCAGTCACCGAGCCACTCTCCATGGTATTTCACAAGTCGAGGCAGTCAGGTCAAGTCCCTGCTGAGGAGAAAAAAGGTGACGGCACACCTCTTAGGAAGGATAGAAAGTGTGACGCGGGCAACTACCAGCATGTCAGTCTCACCTCTGTGCTGGTCACGGATCATGGAGCAGATCATCCTGCAAGTGACTCTCAAGCACACATTCCAGTGCGTCACCACCCTGTGCGTGAAAAGCT
>NW_011233150.1:0-540 GCF_000146605.3 Meleagris gallopavo | reverse complement strand
CACACTCTGCTCTGGTTGTATTCACAATCTACTCCAGGTTTACACACCTTTACTATTACTACAGGTTTATTCATGCTTTACTTCAGGTTTACTTATATTTTTGATGAATGTTTGTTTACACTTTTACTCTGGATGTACTCTCAACATACTCCACGTTTAATCATATTTCCTTTGAGGTCACTCATACTTTAATCTTGCTTTTACTCACCCTTTACTCTTAGTTTACTTATACTCTACTCAAGGTGTACTCATAGTTTAATTTGAGTTTACTCATTTTTACCCAAGGTTTACTCATGCTTTACTCAATCTTTCACTCACCCTCTAATCCAGGTTTACTCACACTTTGCTTCACGTTTACTCATGCTTTATTCCAGTTTGATGCAATCTTTCTTTTACATTTACTCACAAATTATTTTGGGTTACCACACAGTTTACTCTAGGTTCACTCTTACTTTCTCTGGTGCACTTACACTCGACTCTGTGTTTCCCACAGCTTATTCCAGTTTGTACACACACTTGTTCCAGATTTACTCACAATTT
>NW_011233149.1:0-495 GCF_000146605.3 Meleagris gallopavo | reverse complement strand
CTGCGGTGCTCCCAAGTGCCGTAACAACTGCACGGAGAGATGTGTTGGGTCTCTGTGGAAACAGCAAGGAAGTGGAATGTGCATTTCCCGGCATGCCCCGGAACCTCACTTTGCTGACTGGTCATTGTCTGCCCAGCAGGTAAGGGCGATGCACACCCGCCAGCGTTTACCCATTCCTAGAGCCCGGCACAATAGGGTTCCCCCAGAGCTCTGAATTGCGCTTCATGGTGCCCAGAAGGCTGCCTATCCTCTTTGTTCTGTGTCTTGCTTGTCTCTGGTCTTGCACTGTTTTCACTATTACATTCTCTTGTCCTCCGATTTTTGTGTTCCTTGCCCCATTCTCTTGGCCTAATGACCCCTTGGCTTTGTGTTGCCACATTCATGTCGGCATTCAGTTTTGGCGTTCCCTGCCGTATTGTCTGGGCCGTCATCCTTGGCATTTCCTTCCATGTTCTCTTGGCCCTTGCCTTTGCCTGGGCATTCCCTTGCCCTCCT
>NW_011233148.1:0-387 GCF_000146605.3 Meleagris gallopavo | reverse complement strand
ATTTCCTTCCATGTTCTCTTGGCCCTTGCCTTTGCCTGGGCATTCCCTTGCCCTCCTGTTTTTGTGGCACCCGCACCTGGGGGCGGGGTGCAGCCCTGCGAGCACAGCTGGGGGCAGTTTGGCTGTGGAGTGGGGCAGAGCCAGGCTCCACCCCCTCCCTGATCCCATTGAAGGGCTGGGAAGAGTAGGGGCAGCATCTGAACCTGGGGAGTGCTTCCTTTGGAGTATGCCTTGTTCTTTGGTGATGGAGTGAGTGTATTTTTTTTTTTCTTTTTTTCCTCCTCCCTTGTGGAGCTGCTCTCTCTCTTTTTTAGCAGGGAACCCTGAGCGTCCTTAAGGGCTGGTAGGTATTTGGAGCTGGAAGCTGCTTCCTTCACTTGAGAGTGT
>NW_011233147.1:0-515 GCF_000146605.3 Meleagris gallopavo | reverse complement strand
AAAGAGCTGGACATAAGCCAGTAGTGTGCACTGCAGCCAGAAGGCCAACTGTATCCCTGGGCTGCATCAAAGAGGAGCGACCAGCAGGGAGAGGGAGGTGATTGTCCCCCTCGACTCGGCTCTGGTGTGCGGCCCCATGTGCAGCACTGCGTCCAGGCCTGGGGCTCCAGCACGGGAATGATGTGGAGCTTTTGGAGCAGGTCCAGAGAAGGGCCACGAAGATGATCAGAGGGCTGGAGCACCTCTCTTAGAAAGAAATGTTGAGGGAACTGGGATTGTTTCTGTGGGAGAAGAGAAAGCTCTGGAGATAGCTCATGACAGCCTTCCAAGACTCGAAGGGAGCGCATAAGCAGGAGGGGGCAACGGCTGTTTAGGAGGGTGGATAGCGATAGGACAAGGGGAAATGGTTTTCAAGTGAGACAGGGGAGGTTTAGGTTGGTTATTAGAAGGCAGCTTTTCACACACAGGGTGGTGACGCACTGGAATGTGTGCTTGAGAGTCACTTGCAGGATGAT
>NW_011233146.1:0-416 GCF_000146605.3 Meleagris gallopavo | reverse complement strand
CCCCATTAAGGCACAAGGAATTGAAATTCCAGAGTACATTGAGGCCAAACAAATCATTCTGTTAAGAATTAATTGTGGTTTAAATATAATGTTTTCTTCTTTTTCATAAAGAAACAATATGTAGTGCTGCCTAGCTGGGCTCAAGTGTTTGGTTAAGATAAATGTATTTACTGTGTCGATATAACACCCCATGCCTTTAGCAATAACATGGACAGGAAGGACTGTAGGACTGGAGAATCTCAGGTCTGGACTGTCCAGGGATCTGTATTATCTTCATATCTCTGTCAGACTTATAAATGAAGTCTTTTTTTTTTTTCCCCTACGGAAGGGAAGAGGGAAAGACAGAAACTCAGGAACTAAAAGGCAGTGTGTAGGTTTTACTTGAAGACGTAGAAAAAGCCTGGCAGAGTTGGAAA
>NW_011233145.1:0-513 GCF_000146605.3 Meleagris gallopavo | reverse complement strand
AGGACGATTTCAGCAGGATTTCTGCTCTACGACTGAGAGCTGTCTTGCCATGCCAGCAGCAGGGAACAGCAAAATTTATGGCTGTATCTATGCTAATGACCCGCAGTAACAAAGTCAGTCTTTCTTTTTTTTTTTTTTCTATGTAGCCTCTGTTAAAGCACAGCAGCATCTTTCCCCTTTCTCTCCGTAGGAGAGTGGATGGTGTTTACTAACAATCCTCCTTTCTGCTCTTGGAAATGCCCTGCTATGGTAAATTGCAGAAGGCAGCCTGTTGGAGCTGTGTCCTCATTTACACGGAGATCAGAGGGGTTTCAGGGGGCAGTACCAGACAACATCCCCGAGGTAGCTCTTTTTGTGACTGTACTTGGCCTTAATTACATTATATCGCCCTCCCAAGAGAAATTTCTGACACTTCTGGCTTCCATAAAGCGATACATTATCTTCTTTTTCATTAAATAGTAGCTACTCATTAGGCAGTTTAACATTTTGCCTTTCCTTCATCTTGTAAGGCAG
>NW_011233144.1:0-354 GCF_000146605.3 Meleagris gallopavo | reverse complement strand
CCCCTTCATCAGGGACATCAACAGTGGGGTTGAGTGCACCCTAAGGACACCAAGCTGTGGGGTGCAGTGACACAGCAGAGGGACAGGATGCCATCCACAGAGACCTCAACAGGCTGAGCAGTGGGCACAAATTCCAAGCGCAGGGTCAGTAGCTGGGATGAGGGAACACCCACCACCAAAACATGCTAGGGGATGAAAGGACTGAGCGTAGTCCTGCTCCATAACGGCCTGGGAGTACTGGTGGGTGGGAGCTGGACGACAAGCCAGTCAAATGGGCCCTTCCACGCCCAGAAAGCCAACCGTATCCTGGGCTGCATCCAAAGATGCGCAGTCAGCGGGCGAAGGGAGGAGATC
>NW_011233143.1:0-493 GCF_000146605.3 Meleagris gallopavo | reverse complement strand
CTGTGCTCGCAGGCTGCACCCGCCCAGGTGCGGGTACCACAAAACAGGAGGGCAAGGGAATGCCCAGGCAAAGGCAAGGGCCAAGAGAACATGGAAGGAAATGCCAAGGATGACGGCCCAGACAATACGGCAGGGAACGCCAAAACTGAATGCCGACATGAATGTGGCAACACAAAGCCAAGGGGTCATTAGGCCAAGAGAATGGGGCAAGGAACACACAAATAGGAGGACAAGAGAATGTAATAGTGAAAACAGTGCAAGACCAGAGACAAGCAAGACACAGAACAAAGAGGATAGGCAGCCTTCTGGGCACCATGAAGCGCAATTCAGAGCTCTGGGGGAACCCTATTGTGCCGGGCTCTGGAATGGGTAAACGCTGGCGGCTGTGCATCGCCCTTACCTGCTGGGCAGACAATGACCAGTCAGCAAAGTGAGGTTCCGGGGCATGCCGGGAAATGCACATTCCACTTCCTTGCTGTTTCCACAGAGACCA
>NW_011233142.1:0-467 GCF_000146605.3 Meleagris gallopavo | reverse complement strand
TCCAGCTTTCTGATCATCTTCGTGGCCCTTCTCTGGACCTGACTCCAAAGCTCCACATCATTCCCGTGCTGGAGCCCAGGCCTGGACGCAGTGCTGCACATGGGGCCGCACCAGAGCCGAGTCAGGGGACAATCACCTCCCTCTCCCTGCTGGTCGCTCCTCTTTGAATGCAGCCAAGGATACAGTTGGCCTTCTGGGCTGCAAGTGCACACTACTGGCTTATGTCCAGCTCTTTGTCCACCAGGATCCCCGAGTCCTCCGCAGGGCTGCTCCCAAGGGCTTCTACGCCCACTTTGTACAAGCATCTGGGTTTCCCCTTCATCAGGGACATCAACAGTGGGGTTGAGTGCACCCTAAGGACACCAAGCTGTGGGGTGCAGTGACACAGCAGAGGGACGGGATGCCATCCACAGAGACCTCAACAGGCTGAGCAGTGGGCACAAATCCAAGTGCAGGGTCAGTAGCTG
>NW_011233141.1:0-555 GCF_000146605.3 Meleagris gallopavo | reverse complement strand
GCCCTTCCTCCCAGAGAGGTTTCATTCTCTTGGCTTGTTTAATTGTGGCACACGTGTCACAGTCGTGAATGATTTGCGCAATAGCATCCATAGTTAAATCCACCCCTCGGTCTCTAGCCCACTTATATGTCGCATCTCTCCCTTGATGGCCTGAGGTCTCATGGGCCCATCGGGCTAGAAATAATTCACCCTTGTTCTGCCAGTCCAGATCTATTTTGGGCCACCTCAATTCTGGCAGCTCTGTCTACCTGATGGTTATTTTGCTGCTCTTCAGTAGCCCTATTCTTGGGCACATGGGCATCTACGTGACGCACCTTTATAACCATATTCTTTATTCGGGCAGCAATATCTTTCCACAGGTCAGCAGCCCAAATAGGTTTACCCTTTCTTTGCCAGTTGTTTTGCTCCCACTGCTGTAACCACCCCCATAGAGCATTTGCCACCATCCACGAGTCAGTGTAAACATAAAGCATTGGCCACCTCTCCCGTTCAGCAACATCCAAGGCCAGTTGGACAGCCTTTACCTCTGCAAATTGGCTTGATTCTCCTTTTCCT
>NW_011233140.1:0-471 GCF_000146605.3 Meleagris gallopavo | reverse complement strand
GGCCTGGACGCAGTGCTGCACATGGGGCCGCACCAGAGCCGAGTCAGGGGGACCAATCACCTCCCCTCTCCCCTGCTGGTCGCTCCTCTTTGAATGCAGCCCACGATACAGTTGGCCTTCTGGGCTGCAAGTGCACACTACTGGCTTATGTCCAGCTCTTTGTCCACCAGGATCCCCGAGTCCTCCGCAGGGCTGCTCCCAAGGGCTTCTACGCCCAGTTGGTACAAGCATCCGGGTTCCCTTCATCAGGGACATCAACAGTGGAGTTGAGTGCACCCTAAGGACACCAAGCTGTGGGCTGCAGTGACACAGCAGAGGGACGGGATGCCATCCACAGAGACCTCAACAGGCTGAGCAGTGGGCACAGATCCAAGTGCAGGGTCAGTAGCTGGGATGAGGGAACAGCCACCACCAAAACATGCTAGGGGATGAAAGGACTGAGCGTAGTCCTGCTCCATAAGGCCTGGGAGT
>NW_011233139.1:0-548 GCF_000146605.3 Meleagris gallopavo | reverse complement strand
GAACAAGGAACTTGAAGGGAGAGCGTAGGCTGTTGTTCATACCACTGTGTGTAGGCTGCAACTATTATTGATCAACAGTTAAGCTTTTATTCTGATTTCAAAATCCAACAGTGAAAAAAATCTAAGTGTGCAGGAAGGGGTGTCTTTTTTCTTTTGTTTTACTTCTTAAAGAGACCATCTTAAAAATTAAACTCTAGTTTTCCCTTTAATTGGTTTAACCACTTTAAAAATAATAGCACACTGTAAAATTTTGCCAGGTTTCTTTGTCCAAAAGCAGTTAGCCCTGTAGAACTGCACTAATTATCTAGTCAATAAAATTCTGCAAGTGTGATATGATTGATACGATGTGTTAAAAATAGGTACTGCTCTTACCAGCATTTTAAAGTGTGCAATCAAATTAACCTGTGCCATTAAATACTATCATGGTCTCTAATAATTAAATCTGTGACAATGAGAACTTTGCTGCTCTAATTTAACTAATTTCAGTGGATTTTCTGGCTTTTGATGCAAAAGCATAATTTGCTTAATAAACAGAAACATAGTAGTAT
>NW_011233138.1:0-467 GCF_000146605.3 Meleagris gallopavo | reverse complement strand
CAGCTGAGTCGGGTCATGGCTCAGCTACTGACCAAGACGGTGCAGTGGACCCAGCAGCAGACCTGGGCGGCCAAGGGAGCCCCCGCTCTTTGCTGCCCTTCAGCACTGGCAGATCTGGGCCTTTCCCGGAGGCTTTCTGCTGTTCTTTGGCCTCATTTGGTGCATCAGGAAGAGGAGATGTTTGCCAGGGAGCAGCAGCATTATTTGGATCTGTGCTGCGATCCTTACCCTCTTCCTTAAGGCCTTCTTCTTCCTCACAAAAGTGGCACGTATGCTGGCCTGTATCGGCAGCAGCCTGAAAAGGTCCCGAAACGAGGAGGAGGACGACGATGAGGAAGAGGACAGGGACAAGGACGAGACACAGGACCTGGGCAGAGTTTGGGCCTACAGCACCGAGTGGCCAGCACCGTACATGGCTGACAAGTGCCAGCTGGTGGAGGAGCTGGTGGATGATCTTCTGCGCACCT
>NW_011233137.1:0-540 GCF_000146605.3 Meleagris gallopavo | reverse complement strand
CCTTCGTTGCTGATAAGGTGGTTACAAATAAGTCATGACATTTCCCCTGAGACACGTGCAGTGCCTGTAGCACAGAATCCCTCGGGCACTTGGGATGCATCTTACACCCATGGTGACGTGTTTCTGCAAGGAAATTCCTTGTGCCTGTCATCCTGGAACTTGAAAGGTGTCCGCACAGCCAATTTGTGAAGGTCGGGAAGAAGGAAATGAAATGTCAGGGTTGACAGAACCAAAAAGCCAACCTGTGCCACTAGAAGAGAGAATTTACATTTGAGGTGAGTCTCGTGGAAAATTACAGTCTGCGTAGAGTGACTGTGGGCCTGGGGCAGTGCTGGAGTGGTATAAAAGCAGGCCCAACTCCTCACTCAATCATTCACTCCTCTTGCCTCCGTCTCCCTGGGAACGAGGTGAGTGCAAAGCCCTTTCACAAGCTCTTCTTCTTTTGGGATTTCTCTGCACATACAAGTGCCTCCACATTATGTTGTGTTTTGGGAAAGCAGCCTACTGTGTTATGGGGAATGGGGCGGCACGTGCGAGAGG
>NW_011233136.1:0-515 GCF_000146605.3 Meleagris gallopavo | reverse complement strand
GGTGCCTGCATCAGATGTCCGTGGGCTCTTCCAGAAGAAGAAGAAGGCAGCAGAACCTTATGCTCACACTGCAGTACAAATGCTACAGGAGCAGAAACAAACCGGGCAGCTCTGGGGTTCCTCCCGGGAAGGCAAAACTGCACAGAGATGCACCAAAGGAGCACTGAACTACTGAACTGGGAATTGGTACAAAACACAGCAGCGTCACTTTAAAATGCACGTCGTGGTTTTGCTGCCAGGGCTATTACAGCCCAAAGGTTGCCATAAAGTTCATGTAAAGGAGGATAAAACACGGATGTTCCATACACAAAAGCAAAGAGGAAGGGTGTGAGGGTGTTTCCCCACTGAGAAGTAAGATTTCAGAAAAGGACACCGACAGAGAACCCAGAGGGATACGGAGGCAAACGTAACAGTAACTGCTACAAACCAATGGTACAGAGAGAGAATTCACTGCCAGGAGTAGCTCACAGTCCAGTGATAAAAATTCTCAGCACTGGCTGCAAGGTTGTGTTTGA
>NW_011233135.1:0-531 GCF_000146605.3 Meleagris gallopavo | reverse complement strand
CAGGGCAGTGTCTTGGTGCCTGCCTGTCACGTCCCAGCCTTCTCACGGAGTGAGGCAGTCCGGCCTTGTGGAGAGGCCCTGCCTTCTTTGATGTTTGCTAAATCTGTTCTTCTTTCGCTGGCAGTTTCTTATCCTACCAGAACAACTCTACGATATGTTTTCTAATCCCTAACGCTATACCTGCATTGTTTGGAACACTTACCGACTGGCACAGTTTTGCAAGAAAGAATGAATCACCTAATTCAGTAGTAATGTTTCTAAAACACGCCACTAACACATACAGTATTTGACTTCTTAGATCAACTCTTTCTAAGGATAAGTCGCAGAGTACAGATGCACGATGTTCTGCTTCTTCAAACCAATGGCTCTTTTGAAGATCTGACGCAGAAACAACAGTCCGTTCGCACAAGGCCCGGGGCCGGCGCAGGGCTCTGTGGCTGTGCTTCAGACCCGAAGCCGGTGCCGGCCTCTGGTGCTGCGGCTTTAGGCCCCGCAGCCGGCGTCAGCCTTTCGGGCTGCGGATTGAAGTCC
>NW_011233134.1:0-515 GCF_000146605.3 Meleagris gallopavo | reverse complement strand
CAACTCAGGGTTTCTATTTTGAGGAGATGCTTTTGAATCCTGAAGCTACCTTTATAAAGACTTTCATAAAGGATCTTTCCTTCCTCTGAGAACTCAAGAGGATTTGTTAATACCACTTTAATTTCCTGTTCATGGCAGGGCCATAAGAGCAGCTAAATCTCTTGCCCCCTGCGGGGCTCAGCCAAGGACCATTCCTGCAGCACAGCCTGGCTCTGGGAGATGGCTGCTCCCTTCTCACCCTCACCTTTGGTCTTCGTGGACTAAGAGATTCTCTCTAACACTGCAACCAACCCGTGGGATCTCATGGGCCTCAATTTTACTTTATGAAATGATGTGCTCTCAAAAGGTGTGTTGGTGTGGCTTGGTAGCCTTAGAATCGTAGAACTGTTAAGGTTGGAGAAGGCCTCTAAGATTAATAAGTCCAACTGTTGACCTGTCCCCACCATGCCCACTAACCCATGTCCCTCAGTGCCACATATGTCTTTTTTTGAAAACCTTCAGGGACAGTGACTCTA
>NW_011233133.1:0-445 GCF_000146605.3 Meleagris gallopavo | reverse complement strand
TTTGGCCGGTGGAAGCCTCGGGGGAAAGGGGAGAGGCATGAAGGCTGTGCTTGTGAAGCAGAGGGGACGAGCTAAGCAGCTAGCTGCCTTACCCGGCCTACGCTGTAGTCTGCCGGCCCGGGCTTCGCTGCTTTGCCCTCTGCAGGTTTGGTCGGGCCGCCATGGTGTACGCGGGCGCCCTGGTCTTGTAGGCATCCACAGCGACTTTGGGCAACGCCGCAGGACCCGGAGTCTGCAAGAGAGTCATGGGCGCACGGGGCTGGGATCACATTCAAGGCTCTCTCTTTCCCTGGAAGCCTGCGTTAAGCAAAGGCGCTTGGGGCTCGGAAGCCCCTGTGGCACAGGGAGAGCAGCCCAGCTTCGGATGCTAACACGGAAAAGAGGAGCAGCAGGGCTCACCTTGGCAAGGTCTTCGTCAAAGCGGCCGCGCTGGCTCCTTCCCCTC
>NW_011233132.1:0-476 GCF_000146605.3 Meleagris gallopavo | reverse complement strand
CCGCAGGCAGACCCCCAGCTGCTCTCTGCCCGGCGAGTGGGGAGCCGCACGCAGGGACACGGGGCTCTCACCTGGCTCCCCAGAGTTGGGGGCCTCCTCCTTCTGTTCAGACATCATCGGCATTGACGGCAAGAACAAGAGAGTCAAGAGAGTCCCTCCTCTCTCCGCGCCTCACCAGGCCGCAATGAGCACAGCCCCAGCCCGGCAGCCTTTGCTCTGCTCCCGGCCCCGCGGGTCACAATGGCCACCACTGTGACATCACGGTGACATCACGGTCGCCCCCTCACTGAGGGCTGAGGGCGCGGCACCCATGCGGGAGGGCGGCGGCTCCTGTGGCAGCGCAGGGCGAGGAGCCCGGTGCTGCCATCAGCAGGGAGCAAGGATGGCCTCCCTCAGGCCTTTTGTGCCGTGCCCGTGCTTGGACATCGCAGCAGAGTCTAATAAAGGGTCTGCGCGTCAACAGCACAGCCAGCATT
>NW_011233131.1:0-341 GCF_000146605.3 Meleagris gallopavo | reverse complement strand
ATGGGTAGTGGTTTCTTTTTTCTTTCGAGGGCTGTGATCTTCTCGTTTTGGGGGATCCCAAGTGCGCTGAAGGGCTGCTAGGTGTAAGAGCAGCATCTGAATCTGGAGACTGCTTCCTTTGGGGTGTGGGGTGAGCCCTTAGAATGGGGTGAGTGATTCCTGCTTGATTTCAGAGCTGTGAGCTCTGCTTTTCTGGAGGATCTCAAGCTGGATGGCTGTAATTAATAGGGCTATGTGCTAATTGCCTCCATGCGGTGGGTGTTTTTAAGGGCATTGTGTGCATCCTTGTTGTGTTTTAAATTCTGTTCTGCGTCTCTTCTGATTTCATTTTGCAGCCTGAT
>NW_011233130.1:0-491 GCF_000146605.3 Meleagris gallopavo | reverse complement strand
ATCTAGACTCAGGAAAACTTACAATGTATGGAAAAATTGCACTGACAAGAGTTCCAAGTAGTACAAAAGAACATAGCAGTCTGTCAGGAAATTTTTCTGCTGGGCTAGAGAAGGAGAAAGCTGTATAAGAGCAGCTCAGCTGTTCTTAATTTTTTTTTTTTTTTCCTTGAAAGACTTGAAAAACGTGTGCCAAAAATCAATCTTTGTAGCTGTAGAGAAACTCTATGGTCTCTGTTGTATGTGACTCTGCTAGAGAGAAACTACTGACAGAGTTACAGGAATGCTACAGCAATTACTTGTGCTCTGCACTTTAGTAGTTCTCAGCAATAACTCCACAGCTAACTGGGTTTTAACTGACACTGCTATGGCACCCCATCTGCCCCAGGTTCATTTTTAGTGCTGTCTAGTTCTATTAAGCAGCTAATAATACTCGCACCTATGCAACACTTTCCTTTATAGACTACAACAGACTGACACAGCTGTACCCCTGT
>NW_011233129.1:0-495 GCF_000146605.3 Meleagris gallopavo | reverse complement strand
ACGCTGGTCGAGAAATCGCGCTTCTCCCCGAGTGCCGCTTTCAGCCGTCAGCAGCGCTCTCGTGTTTCTCACTTGCCGAGAACGGGCGACTTGTGCCTGCTGCTTTTCTCCGACGCGCGAGCGGTCTCGCGTCCGCACGTCGGAGAGGAGCGGTTTTGCACTTCGCCTTGGGGTACATGCAGAATGCACTAGGCCTAGCTGTGAATACGACGTGTCTGCCTTCATTTCGAGCGGCAATTCTTTTTTGGTGTTGTTCTCCATGGCTACGCTTGTGCATGCTCGGAGGAAAAGAGTGGAGAGCAAAACCCTCTCTAATAAGGCTGTTGGAAGTTCGGGGAGCGACATTTGTTTCGCTCCCAGGGAGAGAGAGCGTGACAGAAAGTGGGGAGCGATCCTTTCTGGCCTGCGGAGAAAAAACCTCCCTACGGAGGTAGTGCAGGAGGCTGAATTCGCACGTTCTCGGCATCGGAATTGCACTGCTTCGCTCTCATGCGT
>NW_011233128.1:0-518 GCF_000146605.3 Meleagris gallopavo | reverse complement strand
TTCTTCTAAACTAAGTGTCCAAAGTGAATAATATCTACTCTAGCCCTAAGTAGAAATAATGCCAAAAATCTTCAAATGACTATGGGGAAACTGGCCAAGATCAGAAGACTCTGTCCCTTGTGATTCAATAGGGTATCTCTGTCTGAATGGGACAACTCAGGGGTTTTTTCCTACAATCTCCAACGGTGGCAACATCCCTCAGCCCTTCACTGTCACATCTGACTCCCATCCCTTCCCCCTTTGGTCCTAGCTTGAAGCCCTGGTAATCAAATCCAGAGAGCTTGTTCCCCAGCACACTTCTGCCCTGCTTGCTCACTTGGAGTCCATCAGGAGCCCATATACCGAGTTTCTCCAAGGCCTGCCCGAGCTCAAAACACCCAAAGCCTTGATCAAGACGCCACCCCCTCAGCCAGTCATTTACCTGACATGTTCTCCTCCATCTTCCTGGGTGCCAGATCCCCGCTGGAAGGGCAGAGGAGAACTCTGCCTGCACCCCTGATCCCTTCAACACCTTTCCA
>NW_011233127.1:0-514 GCF_000146605.3 Meleagris gallopavo | reverse complement strand
ACTCGTTCAACACTGGAAAAAAAGCATAGCTAATGGTGGTAACCGTGTTGAAAAACAGAGTTTTTGTAGCTGAGAATTCACTCTATGTATCTGTTGTCATTTCTATGGAAATAAATAGGAGGCATCCTTTCAGAGCAATCTACGTACATCATCAATGAGCCATCATCCTAGTAATGCAGTAATACTAATAATAGGAACAGAAAAAAACAGATTCTCAGAATACCTTTTGTGGGGATGGAACAACAAAACCAACGCTGCAGTCAGCTGCAGTTATTCCCCCGGAATGAACTGATAGCAGCAGAAAGGTCATGGCCACTTCCGACACTCAAACTGTACCAGCATTTCAGAGCACGCAGCCTTGGCATAAACCCTAAGGATAAACCAAATGGCATCTCTGTTCCAGCAATTTTCCTTCAATATACGTGAATAGACTGGAGGTACTAATCCCACCAGTTCAGTTCTACCATTGTGTCTTACGGTAAGAAGAAAAGCAGGATGTTTAAGACTCTGTCAG
>NW_011233126.1:0-482 GCF_000146605.3 Meleagris gallopavo | reverse complement strand
TTTGCTGCAGCCTCAGGACTTATTTCTCTTGTGCCAGCTGCTCTCCACAACTGTGGGGTGGTCCTGGGCACCCTGCTATGAGCTCTAAAAATGGAAGGAGCAAAGAGATGCTCATCCCTAAAGGGGCGCTTGCTCGTCCACAAAAAGTGAAAAGAAACACAGCAGGCGCAGGGGTAAATCAGCTCTGAAGGGCCACTTCTGCTGTTCCCATGCAAAGGAAAGGACTTGGGATAGAAAGTAGAAAAAAAGACTTATCCCCAGGCAGCACCGGTCACTCTATGCTGCCCTAAGGGTTAGACTTGGTGAGAAGAGCTGCACAAGACTCAGGGAAGGATCTGTAGAATCAGCTCTCCAGCCTGGCACAGGAGCAGAGCCACAGGGCTGCCATGAGCTGCAGGACTGCCCTGCTATCATTTGGGTCGTGAAGCTGAAACCAGGTGGCTGGCAAAGTCCCGTCTTGCTGACTTATCCATAGAAGCCCA
>NW_011233125.1:0-519 GCF_000146605.3 Meleagris gallopavo | reverse complement strand
TTCAAACACTCAGGAGAGTGAGTTAAGCAATGAAAAGGGAGCGAGCTCTCTCTCCAGCTCTTCTGACAGATCTTTGACTCTGCAAGCTAAGAATTTAAGATAGATGGGATGAGAAAAATAAGTACAAGATGTTCCCTTGCTATTATGCCACTGGTGGATATTTTCATTTAGGAAAGATTATCTTTTAAAAATTATTCTTATGCTATGAAATGGAAAACAAGCAAGCAGTTGTAGGAGCAGAAATCAGAATTAAGAATTTCCTTGGTTCCAATTTATTAGTCCAATTATGCTTCCTTGTCATGTGCCCTGTTCTGCTTTCCCTATGTCTTTTATATCATTCTGTGTGGTTCTACAAATATCAAAATGTGAAGAAGAAGATATGTGGTTTTGTTTTTTGTTTTGTTTTGTTTTGTTTTGTTTGTTTGTTTGTTTTTCCCCAGCCTAGTGATGAGATTCGTCCTCTGGGAGAGGAGAAAGGAAGGTTTGGATGCAGAGGAAAGATTCAGACACTTGAGAAAA
>NW_011233124.1:0-549 GCF_000146605.3 Meleagris gallopavo | reverse complement strand
GTCCACTAATGCCATAACTCGCTGAAGTATTTTGGGGGGGACCAATAAATCGGTAATTCTACATAGAGCCTCCGGTGCCGCCTGGAGGCCCTAGGGGACTAACATCCCCCGTCACGCCATGAACTGTGCTAGGGCCAATTCTTTTGCTTCCGATGGCTCAGGCGTCGTGGCCCGAGACACTTGAGGCGGTCTTTTTTCCTATTAGGAACAATGAAGTCTTCTAGGTTCCATGCTCTTGTTGGTATCCTCTCTATAATTCTTACCCTTGGTTTCTTAGGGTAGTTTTGAAATGTTTGATTGTCCTTTAGCTGTCTCCAAAGCTGGAGAAGGACATGGTTGGGCTGGCGGTCAATCTTAGCAAATTGGACCGCAGCTCGAATTAGGTCATTAAACATTGGTTTTCGGGAAACCCTTATGGGTCCCGATCGAGGAGCTCGAATAGCCGGCGTCTTGGTTTTAGTCACCGGCAGGACCTCAGCTTCTTCTAACATGCGAATGTTGCGCCTGGTCCGTAGGCGTTCTGTCTCCCCCAGATCAGCAACTATCCGA
>NW_011233123.1:0-443 GCF_000146605.3 Meleagris gallopavo | reverse complement strand
GTCTTTAGGTGTTAGAGCTGCACCTTATCTGAAGGGATCATACCATTCATTACAACACCAAAATAAGCTCTACCAATATATATATCAGTTTATATCTCCAAAAATCTGAGTTCAGAGATATATTAATATAAGCATGAAATATTACTGTAAAAATTATAATTATATAATTATAATTATAAGATCTTTAAGAAATGCTTCTCTAAATTAATACTATGCGATTAACATCTATAAATCTGTCAGTTTGCACTGTACTTTGAACTGAAGAGCCATTTATTTTTCTCGTAAATAAAACAATCAAGTACAGAGGTGTTATTTTTTCCTACTACATTTTACGTAGGAGCAGTGTTTTCTTTCTTCTAGCACCGATAAATACAGTTTGGAGATTTTTGAATGATCTCCTTATCTAGATTTTGAGGGCAAGCAAAAACGCACAGAGCAATAGG
>NW_011233122.1:0-348 GCF_000146605.3 Meleagris gallopavo | reverse complement strand
GGCCCGTTCTCGGCAAGCGAGAACACCAGACCGCTGCTGACGGCTGATAGCGGAGTTCGGGTGAAACGCCAGCTACGGCAAAGTCTCCGGAGCGGTTCAGCGCGAATGCCGCTTTCTACGCGTGAGAGCGAAGGAGTGCAATTCCGATGCCGACAAGTGCGAATTCAGCCTCCTGCACTACCTGCGAGTGGGGGGTTTTTTCTGCGCAGTCCTGAAAGGATCTCTCCCCACTTTCTGAAACGCTCTCCCTGAGAGCACTACAGCTGTCGCTCCTCGAACTTGCAAATGCCTTATTAGAGCTTGTTTTCCCTTCCACTCTTTTCCTGTCTGAATGCAGATGTGTAGCAG
>NW_011233121.1:0-507 GCF_000146605.3 Meleagris gallopavo | reverse complement strand
ATTTTTAGTGTGAAATGACTTCAATTTCAAGAAGATCAGTAGTGTCTTCTTATGGAAATGTGCTGCGAACTTACTCCTGCAAAGCATTACTCACCTACTTACTACTTTTTTTTTTTTTTTTAAAAAGTATGTTTGTAGGTGCCAGTGTTACTTTGTAGAACTGGTATTTTGATGCCTGCATTATAACAAGAAGTGCTGGAGCACAGAGATTTTGAACACATCTGCTAAACCTGTCAGTTTCGCTCTGTCTGAAGGAGGAAACTGTACAATTGTCTGTCTCATTCTCTGATGCATGAAATGGGATTAGATGTAGCTAAAAGCTCATATGATATTTTACTTTCATGCACACTTGACTTTAATAACACAAAATGGAGATTTTGTCTCTCTTCAGTGTTCTAATTAAAAAAGCAAGTCCATTTAAACCAAGTAAAAGCAATCAAGAGAAATATCTCCCTTATTTTAAACAAGCAAACTTAAGAGAAAATGTAATACAATGTATCTTAAAAA
>NW_011233120.1:0-473 GCF_000146605.3 Meleagris gallopavo | reverse complement strand
GGTAACAGCCTTTCAATACCTAAAGGAAAGAACAAGGGAAAATGGAGGTGAAAATCTAAGGACAATGTCTTCTACAGTGAGGGTGCTGAGGCAGTGGCACAGGTTGCCAGAGACATGGTGGATGTGCTGGCCCTTTCAAGGTGAGCCTGGCTCAGACTCTGAGCAACTTGATCTAGCTGTGGATGGTCAGCATGGGGGAGTCGGATCGCATCGCAAACCTACCTGCATACAAGCAGCGCACCAACATGGGATGCATGATGTTCATTACCTGCTGGACAGATCTCACACCACTGATTGGAGGAGCCCAGGCAATCCTTCAACTCCATCAGGCTGCAAAATGAAATCAGAAGAGACGCAGAACATAATTTAAAACACAACAAGGATGCACACAATGCCCTTATAAAACACCAAATGGATGCAATTAGCACATAGCCCTATTAATTACAGCCATCCAGCTTGAGATCCTCCAGAAA
>NW_011233119.1:0-435 GCF_000146605.3 Meleagris gallopavo | reverse complement strand
CCTCCTCCTCCTCCTCCTCCTCCTCCTCCTCCTCCTCCTCCTCCTCCTCCTCCTCCTCCTCCTCCTCCTCCTCCTCCTCCTCCTCCTCCTCCTCCTCCTCCTCCTCCTCCTCCTCCTCCTCCTCCTCCTCCTCCTCCTCCTCCTCCTCCTCCTCCTCCTCCTCCTCCTCCTCCTCCTCCTCCTCCTCCTCCTCCTCCTCCTCCTCCTCCTCCTCCTCCTCCTCCTCCTCCTCCTCCTCCTCCTCCTCCTCCTCCTCCTCCTCCTCCTCCTCCTCCTCCTCCTCCTCCTCCTCCTCCTCCTCCTCCTCCTCCTCCTCCTCCTCCTCCTCTCTCTCTCTCTCCTCCTCTCCTCTCCTCTCCTCTCCTCTCCTCTCCTCTCCTCTCCTCTCCTCTCCTCTCCTCTCCTCTCTTCTCCTCTCCTCTCCGCAAAGTATAT
>NW_011233118.1:0-454 GCF_000146605.3 Meleagris gallopavo | reverse complement strand
GTAACCGATCGGTCAAGTTTCTACAGAGATTATTTAGAGCCCTATGATGGGACTCTTTTGAACGGGAATTGGCCCAAAGGAGGGGTTGGTGCACTTCAGAGGGGTAAACCTTGAGAGCCTGGAAGTGGTTGATGGAGAGTCGAGTAAGCCTAGAAGGGGCAAAAGAGGGACCCTGAAGAATACGACTGCTGCCGAGAAGATGAAACACCTCGCTGCTCTAAGCAAAAGAGTAGGCGAAGGAGGCAGAGGCGTAAAACGGTGGGGATGTTGGCCAAGAGGCCCCCGCAGAGGTAAAACCCCAGACTCCCACACCCAGGACCAACGCCTCTTAAAGCGCGAATATGACACCCAGATCCATCGGGCGCTTAAAACTGTGGAGGAAAGGAGGAATCCGTTTAAACACCATAAGAATCCACCAGTTATCCTGCGTTTGCAGGAAGGCCGTGGGATGCCC
>NW_011233117.1:0-653 GCF_000146605.3 Meleagris gallopavo | reverse complement strand
TTCTCACGGAGTCAGACAGTCCGGCCCTGTGGAGAGGCCCCGGCTTCTTTGATGTTTGCTAAATCTGGTTTCCTGTTGCTGGCAGTTTCTTATCCTAACAGAACAACCCTACAACATGCTTTCTAATCCCTAACACCATACCCACTTTGTTTTGGAACATTTTAACAACTGTTGCAGTTTTTGCAAGAAAGACTTAGTCACATAATTCAGTAATAATGTTTTCTAAAAACGTGGCGCTAACATAGACAGTAATATTTTTACTTCTTAGATCAACTATTTCTAAGGATAAGTTACAGAATACAAGTGCATGATGTTCTACTTCTTCAAACCAATTGCTCTTTTTTCATATCAAATGCAGAAACAACATTCCATTCCCACAGAGGGAACCCAAGGACGAGAAACTGGAAGGATCCAAGGAGAGGAGACAGTGAAGGTCCAAAGAGAACAAGCCAAGGTAACCCAAAGAGAAGAACCCTAGGAGACCCAGAGAAAGGGAATAAGTGGGACCCGAGGAGAGGGAAAGGAGGACACTCAAAGAGAAGGGACTCAAGGAGAAAAAACCAGGGGGATCCAGAGAGAGGGAACCAAGGCTACAGAGAGAACCCAAAGAAAGGGAACTGAGGGCACCAAAGGAGGAAGAGGTCCCCAGCCAG
>NW_011233116.1:0-599 GCF_000146605.3 Meleagris gallopavo | reverse complement strand
CAAGTGCAGGGTCAGTAGCTGGGATGAGGGAACACCCACCACCAAAACATGCTAGGGGATGAAAGGACTGAGCGTAGTCCTGCTCCATAAGGCCTGGGTGTACTGGTGGGTGGGAGCTGGAACACAAGCCAGCAGTGGGCCCTTCCAGCCCAGAAAGCCAACCGTATCCTGGGCTGCATTCAAAGATGCGCAGTCAGCGGGCGAAGGGAGGAGATCCCCCATCCCTCTGCTCTGCGCTGGTCAGGCCTCACCTGCAGTTGCTGCGTCCAGATTGTGGAGTCCTCAGTAGCAGGGAGACATGGAGCTGTGCGAGTGCATCCAGAGTACAGCCACAAACACGAACCCAAGGATGGAACCCCTCTACCTGTAAAGCAAGGAGAGCTGGGCTGTTCAGCCTCCTGGAGAAGTGAAGGCTCCAAGGGAACCTGGTAACAGCCTTTCAATACCTAAAGGAAAGAACAAGGGAAAATGGAGGTGTAAAATCTAAGGAAAATGTCTTGTACAGTGACGGTTGTCTTGATGCATTGGCACAGGTTGCCTTTCAAGGTGAGCCTGGCTCAGACTCTGAGCAACTTGATCTAGCTGTGGATGGTCAGCAT
>NW_011233115.1:0-469 GCF_000146605.3 Meleagris gallopavo | reverse complement strand
GTACACACTATAGCCTTAAGCCAGAAAGCAACTTCTACTTGAATACTGGCAAATCTGAGTAGGGCTCAACAGGAAAGCTCCTGAAATCATATGTTAATGTTATTATTCGTATCTTAAGTTGAGGTTATTAATGATCGTATGCAATGCAAGCCAAGATTATACATGGAGTCTATAAGTACTTTTCATCCAGTTAAGGAGAGTTCGACTGTAAGGCCAAATTTCAAAATTTGGAAAGAAA
The DNA here is from genome assembly GCF_000146605.3 of Meleagris gallopavo. Classification (NCBI taxonomy): domain Eukaryota; kingdom Metazoa; phylum Chordata; class Aves; order Galliformes; family Phasianidae; genus Meleagris; species Meleagris gallopavo. The sequence continues at coordinate 231 of NW_011233115.1, read as the reverse complement.
AGGAGAACACCCTGGCCTAACATCCTGCTAGCATTCAACAGTGGACTTGCTCTTTGTTTTTACTGGAGATGTTGCTTATATAAAGACTTTAGTATCAAACTTTTCATCAAACTCAGGCTATACCTTGCCCTGTGTCATATAGCCATTTCTAGATGCGGGTTTTTTTTTGTTGTTGTTTTTTTGTTTTTTTTTTTGGTATTATTGTTTGTCTATAGAATTTACTTATCTTTC
>NW_011233114.1:0-400 GCF_000146605.3 Meleagris gallopavo | reverse complement strand
GCTCTCACGCGTAGAAGCGGCATTCGCGCTGAACCGCTCCGGAGACTTTGCCGGAGCTGGCGTTTCTCCCCCAAATGCCGCTTTCAGCCGTCAGCAGCGGTCTGGTGTTTCTCGCTTGCCGAGAACGGGCCACTTCAGCCGGCTGCTTTTCTCCGACGAGTGAGCGGGCTCCTGTGCGCTCATCGGAAAGGAGCGCAGAATGCACTACGCCTACCTCTGAATACTATGTCTCTGCCTTTATTTCGAGCCACAATTCATGCTAGTGAGGTTTTTCCACTGCTACACATCTGCATTCAGACAGGAAAAGAGTGGAAGGGAAAACAAGCTCTAATAAGGCATTTGCAAGTTCGAGGAGCGACAGCTGTAGTGCTCTCAGGGAGAGCGTTTCAGAAAGTGGGGA
>NW_011233113.1:0-387 GCF_000146605.3 Meleagris gallopavo | reverse complement strand
GCTTTGCTTTGTCTTTTTTTCTTTATTGTCATTTATTTATTTATTTCTTCTGTCCTTTGAAAATTTGGATGGCAGTTCCTGTTTTTTACTTTCTTTGAACCCTTTGTTTTGCCATCATGTTGCATTCTATGTCTTTGCTCTTTCTTGGTATTTCTTTGCTTTGCCTTCCAGTTTTTGTACTTTTTTCCCCCTTTACATTTTCCTTTCCTGCTCCTTTCCATTTGTTTTATTGTTGGTTTTTTTCCTTTTGTTGGTTCTGTTTCTTTTTCATTCCTCCTTTTTTCAAGTTAGTTTTCCTTGCATAGCTTTGTGTTCTGCTGCATTAATCCTTTACATCTTTCTCTTCCTTTCCTTCTGTGTCCCCTTCCTTGTCCCCATGCCGGCCTC
>NW_011233112.1:0-346 GCF_000146605.3 Meleagris gallopavo | reverse complement strand
GTTGGTGCGCTGCTTGTATGCAGGAGGTTTGCGATGTGATCCGATCCCCCATGCTGACCATCCACAGCTAGATCAAGTTGCTCAGAGTCTGAGCCAGGCTCACCTTGAAAAGGGCAAACCTGTGCCACTGCATCAGCACCCTCACTGTACAAGACATTTTCCTTAGATTTCACCTCCATTTTCCCTTGTTCTTTCCTTTAGGTATTGAAAGGCTGTTACCAGGTTCCCTTGGAGCCTTCACTTCTCCAGGCTGAACAGCCCAGCTCTCCTTGCTTACAGGAGAGGGGTTCCATCCTTCGGGTCGTGTTTGTGGCTGTACTCTGGATGCACTCGCACAGCTCCATGT
>NW_011233111.1:0-389 GCF_000146605.3 Meleagris gallopavo | reverse complement strand
TCCACATCATTCCTGTGCTGGAGACCCAGGCCTGGACGCAGTGCTGCACATGGGGCCGCACCAGAGCCGAGTCAGGGGGACAATCACCTCCCTCTCCCCTGCTGGTCGCTCCTCTTTGAATGCAGCCCAGGATACAGTTGGCCTTCCGGGCTGCAAGTGCACACTACTGGCTTATGTCCAGCTCTTTGTCCACCAGGATCCCCGAGTCCTCCGCAGGGCTGCTCCCAAGGGCTTCTACGCCCAGTTGGTACAAGCATCTGGGTTTCCCCTTCATCAGGGACATCAACAGTGGGGTTGAGTGCACCCTAAGGACACCAAGCTGTGGGGTGCAGTGACACAGCAGAGGGACGGGATGCCATCCACAGAGACCTCAACAGGCTGAGCAGTGG
>NW_011233110.1:0-684 GCF_000146605.3 Meleagris gallopavo | reverse complement strand
GCTGACCTGCAGTAGTGCCAGTGGGCAAGTGGACAGCCTCTTCCAGCCTTGCTGCCTCGCTTGAGGTAGGCAATGATTCTGGCAGCTGCACTCTGGCATGCAGCAGGATCTTCTAATGCCCCTAAGCTGCCCGCTTTGCAAGAAGCAGCCTCCACATTTTCTCCAAGAGGAAGAGCGCATGCCATGGGCATTAGACACTGCTGACTCCCAGAAGTTTCTCCAAGTCCTCCGGGAACTTTACACCTCTAGGAGATGGCACCAAGAGCTGAGAGCGGGGTGCCAGTCCTGCAAGACTCATCACCCATTTTTTATGCCTCTGCATGTCAGACCCAAGCAAGGCTACCCTGCGTCCCTGGGCTGTGCTGCAGCCAGAAGCCCGACAGTCGGATTGCAGCTGGCAGTACCAGAGCTCCATGCACCCACCAGCAGCCTGGGAACACCAGCAAGAATGGCCCAGGTGCTGGCCACGGCTTGCACAGACACTGATGCAGCCTCTACACCCATGTTCCCCTCCCACAAAGAAGGGCTCAAGAAGGCAAGCATGTCCTGGCAAAGAGCAAACAAGGTAACTGCCTGCATCTGTGCCTGAAGATGCACAAAACTCAGCTGCTTCCAAGGCTGCAAGCTCTCCAGAGGAGCCCAACGATGCACCATTCTTCTTGGGAGCGTGCAAGGGAGAAGAAA
>NW_011233109.1:0-454 GCF_000146605.3 Meleagris gallopavo | reverse complement strand
ACAAATGTTCACAGGAGTCATTTAATGAATAATAGTCATGCTCACCTAAGCCAATTTTCTGCAGTTTGCTACTGCTGCAAATGTGCCATTTTTATTTTGCCAAGATTTTGTGGTGATGCATAATCACCAAAAAACTAAGTAGTTATCCTCCAAAGCATCATTCATTCTGCCCAGTTCTAGGTATACAGTAGGGAGTAACTGCCAGTAGGAGAGCTAAACTTGGGCATGGGAGAGATCATGTGGAAGATTTTGCTTTTTTTTGTCCTTACTTTTAAGTCTACGTTCTGCTTCTGTGATTCTTCAATTCTTTCATTCTGTGTTCCTCAAGCAGCATTTTGTGCTGTGAGGGACTTAAGCCCTGAGAAAGCAGACTTTTCCAGTTGAGCACTTGCTAGAATTCTTAGCACATTATTTCTGCTAGGTCTGCTACAGTTGCATTCTGTTTTCTTAGAAT
>NW_011233108.1:0-509 GCF_000146605.3 Meleagris gallopavo | reverse complement strand
TGAATAGCAGTCTAAGTTAGTGGACATTTTTAGAACTCAGTAGGCAAATCCATTCAGTTCTAGTACATAGAAGACTTAAAAAAAAAACCAAAAAAAACACAGAAGAAATGTCTGGTGAATGAAATATTCAACATTGTGCCTCTTGATGTTCTGTTGAAAAGACGTTTTATCTTCACTACTGAAAATAATGCTCACTAAGTGTTTTGGGACCTGCAGTATTCAGATCTTAGTGTTTTGAGTTGTAGGATTCCTTGTGTTGAGAACATTTGGAGCAAAAAACAAATATTAAAGATGTTACAATGTGATTCACCAGTAGTTTCCCGAGGACTCATGAAAAAGCATTGATTGATACAGTCTGTTCATGATGCTACTCCTCACACTGAAACTGCACTGAAGCACATTAAGTGGTAGACAAGAAACAGAGGCCACTGACCTCTTTTAGTGATGAAAGCTTGAGATATGTTATGTTAAACCCTACTTAATCAATTTCTGTCAATGTGATGTGGCTG
>NW_011233107.1:0-514 GCF_000146605.3 Meleagris gallopavo | reverse complement strand
TTGCAGAGCTCCTCTCCAGCAGCTCATCCTCCAGCCTGTATTGGTGCATGCAATTATTCCTCCCTAGGTGTAAGACCCTACACTTGCTTTTGTTGAACCTCATCCGGTTTCTTACTGCCCAGCTCTCCAGCCTGTCCAGGTCTCGCTGAATGGCAGCACAGCCTTCAGGCGTGTCAGCCAATCCTCCCAACTTCGTATCATCAGCAAACTTGCTGAGGGTGGCCACTATCCCCTCATCAAGGTCATTGATGAAGATGTTTGAACAAGACCGGACCCAGCACAGACCCCTGGGGGACACCACTGGTTACAGGTCTCCAGCCAGACTCTGCACCACCAACGACGACCCTCTGCGCTCTGCCAGTCAGCCAGTTCTCAACCCACCTCACTGTCCACTCGTCTATCCCACACTTCCTCAGCTTTGTTATAAGGATGTCGTGGGAGACAGTATCAAATGCCTTTCTAAAATCAAGGTAGACTACATCTACCGCTCTTCCCCCATCCACCCAGCATGTGA
>NW_011233106.1:0-369 GCF_000146605.3 Meleagris gallopavo | reverse complement strand
GAGTGCTCTGCTCTGACAGCTTCCCTCAGCAGCCCTGCACTGAAATGCTTTGTGGGCTTCCTCCAGCAAGCTGCTGAGGACAGAGGCAGTCACATCAGCTGCCTCCGCATTAACTGGGGAGATGATTTTATGTTCACCCTGGTCAACACAACAGGGGCTGCTTTCTTTAACATCTTTATTACACCTTCTTAGCTGAGTATAACTTTTTCAAAAAACAATTCTCAGCACTACGAGAGATAATATTCAAGACATTATAGCTATACGGAACGGAGACATTCCAAATGAATTAAATACAATTTAAAGAAAAGAAACAAACAAAAAACCCAAGAAGCTGCTTCCTTCAAAAGTCAGAGTATTCTGACGAGGAGA
>NW_011233105.1:0-539 GCF_000146605.3 Meleagris gallopavo | reverse complement strand
GGAGCCTGGCTCCATCTCTCCTAGATCCATTTAGAACTGACTGCCAGTGTGGAAGGAGTATCTTCTTGGAGATCCACTCTATTGGAGTTTCCTTGCGAGCCCAGGTCACGGGTCAGTCTATCTATCCTTTCTGTTTCCTGCTTTGGTGTAATAACGTTATAGCTTAGCTTCCTGATTAAGCATAACATCGGTATATCCATCAATTGTACAGGGGCACACTGGACCCCTAATCATTCAGCTTTCAAGGCTTGTTGTCCTGACATTTCTTCCCTTGTCCCCATTTCCTCGCGTCCCAATCCCTGTTTCCTGCTTTGTCTCCATTTTCTCCCTCCCTCGTCACGTTTCCTCCAAATTCATTTTTACTTCTGTGTTAGCCGTTGGTGCTTCGTTGGATTTTCCTGGATCCAAATGCAGAATTCTGACCAAGTGAGATGCCAAAAGAAGAGGTAGGCTCCCAAACAGGCTTGTGCTGAGTGCTGTCCATGACTTGGGGTTTTTAGAGTTACCGCAGTTCGTTTCTAACCCACGGTGTTCAGTAC
>NW_011233104.1:0-572 GCF_000146605.3 Meleagris gallopavo | reverse complement strand
AGCTAGATCAAGTTGCTCAGAGTCTGACCCATGCTCACCTTGAAAGGCAACCTGTGCCACTGCCTCAGCACCCTCACTGTACAAGACATTTCCTTAGATTTCACCTCCATTTTCCCTTGTTCTTTCCTTTAGGTATTGAAAGGCTGTTACCAGGTTACCTTGGAGCCTTCACTTCTCCAGGCTGAACAGCCCAGCTCTCCTTGCTTACAGGAGAGGGGTTCCATCCTTGGGTTCGTGTTTGTGGCTGTACTCTGGATGCACTCGCACAGCTCCATGTCTCCCTGCACTGAGGACTCCACATCTGGACGCAGCACTGCAGGTGAGGCCTGACCAGCGCAGAGCAGAGGGATTGGGGATCTCCTCCCTTCGCCCGCTGACTGCGCATCTTTGGATGCAGCCCAGGATACGGTTGGCTTTCTGGGCTGGAAGGGCCCACTGCTGGCTTGTGTCCAGCTCCCACCCACCAGTACTCCCAGGCCTTATGGAGCAGGACTACGCTCAGTCCTTTCATCCCCTAGCATGTTTTGGTGGTGGCTGTTCCCTCATCCCAGCTACTGACCCTGCACTTGGAT
>NW_011233102.1:0-400 GCF_000146605.3 Meleagris gallopavo | reverse complement strand
CAAACTGCTTTTGAAACCTGTGCAGAAGGAGTAGACAGCGGTGTGATGCAGCGCCAATCCTTTTTGTCTCTCTGTGATGTCTGCTCACAGCACATTTCCATGCTGCATAAAGGCCACTACTTTCTAAAGTCTTTAGCAGGGTCAGTTGTGATAGCACAAGGGAAATCATTTCAATTGGCAAGAGGGAAGATTTAGATTGGATATGAGGAAGAAGTTTTGGCAGGAGGGCGGTGAGGCACCGCAACATCTTGCCCAGAGAGGTGGTGGGTGCCCCGACAGTTGTTCGAGGTCTGGCTGGACCAGGCTCCGAGCCACCTCGTCTGATGGTACGTGTCCCTGTTCCCTGCAGGACTAGCTGCCCTTTCAGGGTTCCTTCCCACTCAGATCATTCTATGATTCT
>NW_011233101.1:0-446 GCF_000146605.3 Meleagris gallopavo | reverse complement strand
TTTTTTTTTTTTTTTTACTTGGCTGTCCTTCCCCGTCTTCTTTAGTTTTTGCTATTTTCATTTCAGGCATATTTTTGCTCACAAGTAAGAAGGTGCAGAATCGGTTCATTGCCCAAAGCCTTATGTTATTGTTGCCAGTGTACAGTTTACTACAGGTAACTTGGCACAAGTCTTTTAGCAAATTTGTTTGAAAACTTGTTCCTTTTTACAAAACATTTTATTGGTCCTTGTAGCTAAATGAGAAGCTGGTTTGTAGAGCATTGTAGTCTTGCAACTTTTCTCTGACTTCTCACATAGCTGTTTTAATGTTTAAGAGGATTGTATATATATATCTTAGATAAGCATAAAGTTTTCCCTGTTACCAACCTGAAGGTACCAGCATACCTTACAACAGAGGAGAAGTGTTTTGGTATACCTTCTCTCAGGAAGAAGTGGGATGGAGTCCT
>NW_011233100.1:0-342 GCF_000146605.3 Meleagris gallopavo | reverse complement strand
CTTTCCTTCTCGCTTTCTTTCCTTCTTTCTTTCCATCTTTCTTTCATTCTTTCCCGCGTCTGTTTTTTTTCCCTCTTTCTTTCTCTCTTTTTCTCTTTTTAATTTGTTTCTTATTTTTTTGAGAAAAAATTTGTTTTTTCTTAATTTTTGACTTTCTCTTCCACTCCTCTTTCTTTCTGTTTCTCCTCTTTCTTTCCTCCTTCCTTTCTCCGTGTTGTCTCCCTTGTTCCTTTCCTTTTTCTTCTATCCTTTCCTTTTCTTCTTTTCTTTTTCTTCCTTTTTTTTCCTTTTTCCTCTTTGCTTCTTCTTTCCTTTTTCCTTTCCTTTTTCCTTTCCTTTTCC
>NW_011233099.1:0-557 GCF_000146605.3 Meleagris gallopavo | reverse complement strand
GCTGCTCTGCTGATAGTGTCACAAGCCATATTTGCAGCTGAACAGGTAGAATGAGAAGTGCTGAGACGTTCATGTTCAAATTTTCTCTAAGTTCTGAATAATTCCAGTCCTAATTCATAAATGTTTTAATTTTAAATATGCTTCTTAGTAAAATTTTAATTATGTTGCACACTTCCATGAATGACAAACGTTCTGTCCAGTGAAATCAAAAGCAATCTGAGTGCCACACACGCAGTAATAGATAAATGCAATATGATTACTCTTTATGGATTTGTTCTTAACACAGTCATCAATAGAGTTTAAACCATATAGATTCTTTGCATGTACTGTAACTTCTAATATTAGATACTCCTTTGTATATCTGCAATGCCTCGCAGCATAAAAATTACCAAAATATAGACAGCCTCCAACCTTTACATCCCTCACAAGACCTTCTCTGTTAAAAACCAGCAGGTTCAGGATTGTGCTTCCCTTTGTTGGTGTCTCGCTCCGATTTATAGGAGAGAGATTAGGTTCTTTTAATATTGTATACCCGGCGTGAGATTAAGAAACAATGG
>NW_011233098.1:0-508 GCF_000146605.3 Meleagris gallopavo | reverse complement strand
ACTCCTAAAATAGGTTTCATTAAAAGAAAATTGCAGAACAGCATTTAGAATGTGAGTTTTCTCTTTTAAAATAATGAAACTGCAATGGAGTAAATTTATTTAAAATTTAAATATTTATTTAAATATTTATTGACAAACACAAGAGAGAAGCTCACAGTCCATGCCTTCTCTATTTCCCGTATGGAGACAAAAGGAAGTTTCTGAAATCTACCACATGAAAAGATCTACACAGAGCCCAACAGCATTAGTTGAGAATGCACAACTCATATGCCGAGTCTCTACTAATATTATACAAAAAAATAAATCCTCTGACAGTCAAACATATCTAAGCAGAGTCAACTTCTTTACAATATGGTATTCAGCTGGAAAGCATACTTGTTTCTGCTCAAAGGTTATTATGTGTGTAAAGACACATAGGATTTATTTATATAAACTTCTTACAATCACATTTTATTACTGATTTAACATTACAATGTGAGGATTATTAAGGATGGACCTGTTAAAATGG
>NW_011233097.1:0-322 GCF_000146605.3 Meleagris gallopavo | reverse complement strand
TCCCCATGCTGCCAAGCAGCCCCAATACCCTCCCTCTGCTCTCTCCCAGTTCCTCTTTCCAGTTCCTGCCAAACCCCTTCACCCTCTGGTCCCCCTCCACGCACACGATGTCTCCACGGTCACCTCTCCTGTTACCCCCTCCCGTTATCGCAGCCAACTTGCCCTCCACCTTGGGATCTGCTTCAGCCCTCCTCCTTCAGTCCCAGTTCCCTTCCGACACCACCCAACATGGAGTCCCCAAATCCCCTCCCTTAGGCACCTCAAATCTCCTCTCTGATGACCCATGACACCCTCTGTTGATTCAAGAAGCCCTCTGACCGTC
>NW_011233096.1:0-481 GCF_000146605.3 Meleagris gallopavo | reverse complement strand
AGGCATACAAAACTTCTGCATGTGTGTTAAGAGCTTTTACTCATCAGCAAGCAAGCTTCCCTTTCTATTTGCATACAGGTGCTTTAATACAATATTGACAGCTTTTCAGCCCAGAGGTCTGGCATAGGTTTCACGTCTTGTGAAAACAAGCATCTTGGTAATTCTATTAAGAGCACCACAGGAGAGATTTGGGAAGGGAGACACACGATCCTTGCCCAAAAGGAAGATGGCAGGAGTATCACTGCCCATCAGTCTGAACTATATCGGCGTCCGTTGGTTCTGATGGCATGATACCCTTTCTCCACAAAAAAAGCAACACAAAAATCAGCTTGGACTCTCCTTACCATCATCCTCTTCAGGTACATATCCAGGCTTATTCTTATCACAGAAGGATGTTGAAGGCAGCTTGAGAAAGCCAGCAAGATCTCTGCTCTGGGGTAGCTGTTGGCTCATCAGCAGTAATAACATCATCAGATGGTGC
>NW_011233095.1:0-507 GCF_000146605.3 Meleagris gallopavo | reverse complement strand
CTTTTCAAACTGCCGATCTACTGTCAACATTTCGGTGATTACTTCTCTTTTTTGTTTTTTTTCCCATCACACAAACATAAAATAGTAACAAGATTATCAGATTAAAGAGCCAAAGAACAGCCAGTTTATTATACTCTTGTGTCTAAAACACTCCAATCTTATAGGTTTCCTCCCCACTCCGCATCTCGAGGGAGGAGATTGGATTGTTTTATTGTTTTATTTTATTTTTTAAGTAGCAGCCTGGTATAACTGGAAAAATAAAGGAAACATAATATTGTAATATTTCAGAAAGAGAAAAATACCCCCTGAGCCCAAACCAACTCTTCCAAGCAATCCAAATTAAAAATAAACCTTTGCATCCTGCCAGTCCTCATAAAGAAGGGACGAGAGGACAAACAGAATGGAAAGGACTGAGCTGTTTAAAGCTAAAAATGTGCAAATGCTGCATTCCTCCCAGGAAAGGCAAAAAGCCCTGCACCGAGCCGCTATGTTGCAGCGCTATAAGTT
>NW_011233094.1:0-477 GCF_000146605.3 Meleagris gallopavo | reverse complement strand
GATAGCTCATGACAGCCTTCCAAGGACGTCGAAGGGAGCGGCATAAGGCAGGAGGGGGCAACGGCTGTTTAGGAGGGTGGATAGCGATAGGACAAGGGGAAATGGTTTTCAAGTGAGGACTAGGGGAGGTTTAGGTTGGTTATTAGGAGGCAGCTTTCACGCACAGGGTGGTGACGCACTGGAATGTGTGCTTGAGAGTCACTTCCAGGATGATCTGCTCCATGATCCGTGACCAGCACAGAGGTGAGACTGACATGCTGGTAGTTCCCCGCGTCACACTTTCTATCCTTCCTGAGAGGTGTGCTGTCACCTTTTTTTCTCCTCAGCAGGGACTTGACCTGACTGCCTCGACTTGTGAAATACCATGGAGAGTGGCTCGGTGAGTGCAGCGGTGAATTCCCTCAGAACTCTGGGACTCATCTCGTCAGGACCCAAAGACTCCTGGATGTTTGGGTCCTCGGGTGGTCCAGAATCTGA
>NW_011233093.1:0-398 GCF_000146605.3 Meleagris gallopavo | reverse complement strand
TATGTTTTTTTGGTCTTTTAACAAGTTTATTTTTATATCAAAGAGGATCAGTGTGTTTTTACCATTAAAAAAAAAGAAAAGAAAAGAAAAGAAAAAACGTTTTAAGAACTTTCTTCCTTGTTTTGTCCTGCAAAAGAGAAGTTTTGATGCTTGACATTGTCTTCCCAGTGTATCATGACAGGCTAAGAGATGAAGCTCTCATACTGCACCCTGACTTTAGCACACTTCAATAGCTTGGTCTTCCCATTGTTTAGCTTGGAGATATGCAGACATCATATAGGTGTTCAGTTATCTCCATAAAAATGACAGCTAATATTATTTCATTTGCTTTTTAAATGTTATTTCATTTGCTTTTTAAATATCTTTCTCTTTTATTCTCACAGTTAAAATTGAAAATA
>NW_011233092.1:0-556 GCF_000146605.3 Meleagris gallopavo | reverse complement strand
CAGTGGGCGATATTGGTGTCACTGTCACCAGGTGTCACCGTCACTCAAGTGTCACCGTCACGCAGGGTCCACCCCACAGACCACATTGTTCCCGACGGGGCGGGGGTGCCACCCCTTACTTTGTAATGAAGGTTATTTTTTGATAAGGAGGGATTGGGGGATGCCCCCCCCACAGCCCCCTGCAAAATAATAAAGGGCAGAGGAGCAGCTGTGGGGGCTCCACGTCTCACAGTGGAGGGGGAACTTTGAGGACAGAGGTCACTGCACTTCTCTTTTAAATGTATGACACGTGAGGCACTTACTAGAATATGCAATTAACCCTGAGTTCCTAAAATCAGGATGTATTTCTCTCCTCGGAACACAGTTCCAAATGAACTGTTAGTATAATTTCAGAAATGTCCTTAGGATATTTTATGTACATCTATAACACTAACAGGTGATCTTAGTGCAGGTAGAGTTCCATATAAAAACCCGGGCTTCGTTATCAGTGCTGGATTTCATCTTGGTAAGGACGCTTTGAACAGGTGAAATGTAGACAGGCATCAACTCCCAGGTC
>NW_011233091.1:0-507 GCF_000146605.3 Meleagris gallopavo | reverse complement strand
GGACTGAGCGTAGTCCTGCTCCATAAGGCCTGGGAGTACTGGTGGGTGGGAGCTGGACACAAGCCAGCAGTGGGCCCTTCCAGCCAGAAAGCCAACCGTATCCTGGGCTGCATCCAAAGATGCGCAGTCAGCGGGCCAAGGGAGGAGATCCCCATCCCTCTGCTCTGCGCTGGTCAGGCCTCAGCTGCAGTGCTGCGTCCAGATGTGGAGTCCTCAGTGCAGGGAGACATGGAGCTGTGCGAGTGCATCCAGAGTACAGCCACAAACACGAACCCAAGGATGGAACCCCTCTCCTGTAAGCAAGGAGAGCTGGGCTGTTCAGCCTCCTGGAGAAGTGAAGGCTCCAAGGGAACCTGGTAACAGCCTTTCAATACCTAAAGGAAAGAGCAAGGGAAAATGGAGGTGAAATCTAAGGACAATGTCTTGTACAGTGAGGGTGCTGAGGCAGTGGCACAGGTTGCCAGAGACATGGTGGATGTGCTGGCCCTTTCAAGGTGAGCCTGGCTC
>NW_011233090.1:0-464 GCF_000146605.3 Meleagris gallopavo | reverse complement strand
CCCATCCAGAGCCCTACGGAAACAACTCCCCCCAGGGCCACCAGGTGACACCGGGACAACCGCCGGCAGTGCCACCATCGGGACAACCGCCTGTCCCCCGAAGTTCTCACTGTCACTGTCACCGTGGAGGCACAGAATCACAGAATGGCCCGGGTTGGAAGGGACCTCCAGGATCACAAATCCCCAGCCCCCCGCCACAGGCACGGCCACAAACCATTTCATACCAGCCCAGGCTGCCCAGGGCCCCATCCAGCTTGGCCCTGAACACCTCCAGGGATGGACGGGGCATCCACAGCCTCTCTGGCAGCTGTTCCAGCACCTCACCGCTCTCTCTGCGAAGAACTTCCCCCTGACATCCAACCTACATCTTCCCTCCCTCAACTTCAAACCATTTCCCCTTGTCCTGCTGTTCTACCCTTTCACAGAGTTGATTCCCCTCCTGTTTGTAGGCTCCCTTAAGGTAT
>NW_011233089.1:0-533 GCF_000146605.3 Meleagris gallopavo | reverse complement strand
ATGTAGGGCCAGATTTGTACAAGAAAAGCTGTTGTGCTGTGCCCAGAAGGTGATGAAGAAGAGCCGTCAGGAGCCAGCAGCACAAAGGCAGCGTGTTTCTGCGAAGGCCACAGCGTAAGCACGCGTGAACTTGGAAGGACTCCTTTGTACGTCTGCAGGAACTGGTTTTGAGTGGAGAATTTTCTGGAGTTGTTTCCCGTTGTTGCTCGGAGGAGCTGAGGCTTTTCTCCTCGTGTCTTTGCAGGAGAGCAGAGCGGAGGGAACGTCTGTGGTGAGATGCTCAGGTGAAATTGCCTTCCCCGCACCAGCAGCCTGTTTGTGTCCATGTGATGCCCGGTGGAGAGAAGCCTGGTGTTCTGTGAGTAAGCCTGGCAGACGGAATAACGGTTCTGGCCTTTCTGGCAAGTGTGTGAGGAGAGGTCTTTGGACAGGCTGTCCTTTTGTTGGTTTGTTTTTTTTTTGCAGGGAAATGCCATTTCAGTTGTTAGTTGCGATGGTTGTTGGTGGTTGTTTGCAAAATATTGGTCATGTAG
>NW_011233088.1:0-627 GCF_000146605.3 Meleagris gallopavo | reverse complement strand
AGACCACTGTCTAGACTCACAAAAAAGGGGCAGCTTTGGGACTGGGGGGAAACAGAACAGGACGCTTTTCAACAGGCGAAACTGGCAGTTAAACAAGCCCAGGCATTGGGTCTATTTGATCCTACCCTCCCAGCCGAGTTAGATGTTCACATCACTCAAGATGGCTTTGGTTGTGGCCTGTGGCAACAACGCCCGAGTTCTGTTTGGACCCCCATTGGTTTCTGGTCTCGGGTTTGGCACGGAGCAGAAGAGAGATACAGTAGGATTGAAAAGCAGTTATTGGCTGCCGATTCAGCACTGCAGGCAGTAGAGCCAATAACTGAAACGGCTGAAGTTATAGTCAAGACCACTCTGCCGATTCAGGGCTGGGTAAAAGATCTGACCCACTTCCGAAGACGGGGTGGCCCAAGCACAAACAGTGGCACGATGGGTCGCCTATCTCAGCCAAAGGAGCAGTCTGTCTTCATCCCCTTTGAAAGAAGAACTTCAGAAGATCCTAGGCCCACTAACATATCACAGTGACGCACCGAAAGGAATACTGGTCGCTCCAGCGCAGAAGAGTCCCGCTCAGGAGGGAAAATACCCTATCCCTGAAGATGCTTGGTACACAGATGGATCCAGCAGGGG
>NW_011233087.1:0-455 GCF_000146605.3 Meleagris gallopavo | reverse complement strand
ACAGCTAGATCAAGTTGCTCAGAGTCTGAGCCAGGCTCACCTTGAAAGGGCCAGCACATCCACCATGTCTCTGGCAACCTCGTGCCGCTGCCTCAGCACCCTCACTGTACAAGTACATTTTCCTTAGATTTCACCTCCATTTTCCCTTGCTCTTCCCTTTAGGTATTGAAAGGCTGTTACCAGGTTCCCTTGGAGCCTTCACTTCTCCAGGAGGCTGAACAGCCCAGCTCTCCTTGCTTACAGGAGAGGGGTTCCATCCTTGGCTTCGCGTTTGTGGCTGTACTCTGGATGCACTCGCACAGCTCCATGTCTCCCTGCACTGAGGACTCCACATCTGGACGCAGCACTGCAGGTGAGGCCTGACCAGCGCAGAGCAGAGGGATGGGGATCTCCTCCCTTCGCCCGCTGACTGCGCATCTTTGGATGCAGCCCAGGATACGGTTGGCTTTCTGGGC
>NW_011233086.1:0-448 GCF_000146605.3 Meleagris gallopavo | reverse complement strand
TGGAGCAGATCATCCTGGAAGTGACTCTCAAGCACACATTCCAGTGCGTCACCACCCTGTGCGTGAAAAGACTGCCTCCTAATAACCAACCTAAACCTCCCCTGTCTCACTTGAAAACCATTTCCCCTTGTCCTATCGCTATCCACCCTCCTAAACAGCCGTTGCCCCCTCCTGCTTATGCGCTCCCTTCGAGTCTTGGAAGGCTGTCATGAGCTATCTCCAGAGCTTTCTCTTCTCCCACAGAAACAATCCCAGTTCCCTCAACATTTCTTTCTAAGAGAGGTGCTCCAGCCCTCTGATCATCTTCATGGCTCTTCTCTGGACCTGCTCCAAAAGCTCCACATCATTCCCGTGCTGGAGCCCCAGGCCTGGACGCAGTGCTGCACATGGGGCCGCACCAGAGCCGAGTCGAGGGGGACAATCACCTCCCTCTCCCTGCTGGTCGCTC
>NW_011233085.1:0-370 GCF_000146605.3 Meleagris gallopavo | reverse complement strand
TTCATAATTATTATAATAATGCTCTGTTGCTGCAATTTTCAGGCTCTACAACTAAGTGAATGATGAGCTGTCATGGTTTCATGATTTTTCATTATCGGTATTCCACATCATAACATCATGCAATGTACTGGGGGTTTGACTGCTGATGCTCAAGTTCCGGGTGCCTGTCCAGCGGAGAAGAGCAGCTACGTTTCCCCAGGGGGCTTTGCGGTCAGCGAGGAGATATAACTCCTGGCAAGGTCACCTGATGCTCTCTTCTCTGCCTGCGCTGCTTCGCTTGCGCTTCTCTGCCTGCGCTGCTTCGCTTGCGCTTCTCTGCCTGCGCTTCTCGCCTGCGCTTCTCTGCCTGCGCTTCTCATCTCAGCGTTGT
>NW_011233084.1:0-462 GCF_000146605.3 Meleagris gallopavo | reverse complement strand
CATGAGCAGTTCTCAGACAAGATGGAAGCCAAAATGGTGTTGGGTACCTGGAGCCTTCTCTGGTGGTAAGCAACATGGTGCACAGAGTGCAGCCATGTGCTCCGAGCAAGGAGCACAGGTTTGTGCAAGAGGCCCGGATGCAGGGCAGTGCCTTCATGACTGTATTGTGTCCAACAGGTGGCAGCAGAGCTGCGGTGCTCCCAAGTGCCGTAACAAGTGCACGGAGAGATGTGTTGGTCTCTGTGGATACAGCAAGGAAGTGGAATGTGCATTTCCCGGCATGCCCCGGAACCTCACTTTGCTGACTGGTCATTGTCTGCCCAGCAGGTAAGGGCGATGCACACCCGCCAGCGTTTACCCATTCCAGAGCCCGGCACAATAGGGTTCCCCCAGAGCTCTGAATTGCGCTTCATGGTGCCCAGAAGGCTGCCTATCCTCTTTGTTCTGTGTCTTGCTTGTCTC
>NW_011233083.1:0-448 GCF_000146605.3 Meleagris gallopavo | reverse complement strand
CATGATGAGGAATGTAATGGAGTGTAATTGGGAGGAACTGGGAGGAATTTCTCGGAGTCGTGGTCTTTGTGGGGTGCATATGTCCCATTTAGGGAAGGAAAGGAGTATTTCTTAGCAGAACTGCCATAGCATTTTGGGAAAATGTCCTATCCTTGGGGAGAGAAGTGGTATTTGTGGGAGAAGATGTCCTATTCTTGGTTGCAAGTGTCCTATTTGGTCTTGTCATCAAGTCTTTTTGGGAGAAAACGTGAGTTGGTTGAAGAAAACAGGTATGCCTGGGAGAAAATATCATCTTTTTGGAAGCACAGGCCCAATTTCCAAGTGAAATGTGGTATTTCTGGGAGAAAATGACAAGTACGTGGGAGAAAAGTGGACAATTGTGGGAAAGACTGACTTCTCTTGGAGGGCAAGTGTGGTATTTTTGGTGTGAAAAGGGGTCCTTTGGGGA
>NW_011233082.1:0-540 GCF_000146605.3 Meleagris gallopavo | reverse complement strand
GGTTTTCTTTTTTTCTTTCAGGGCTGTGATCTTCTCTTTTTGGGGGATGGCATGTGCACTGAAGGGCTGCTAGGTGTAAGAGCAGCATGTGAATCTGGAGACTGCTTCCTTTGGGGTGTGGGGTGAGCCCTTAGAATGGGGTGAGTGATTCCTGCTTGATTTCAGAGCTGTGAGCTCTGCTTTTCTGGAGGATCTCAAGCTGGATGGCTGTCATTAATAGGGCTATGTGCTAATTGCATCCATGCGGTGGGTGTTTTTTAAGGGCATTGTGTGCATCCTTGTTGTGTTTTAAATGATGTTCTGCGTCTCTTCTGATTTCATTTTGCAGCCTGATGGAGTTGAAGGATTGCCTGGGCTCCTCCAGTCAGTGGTGTGAGATGTGTCCAACAGGTAATGAACATCATGCACCCCATGTTGGTGCGCTGCTTGTATGCAGGTAGGTTTGCGATGTGATCCGACTCCCCCATGCTGACCATCCACAGCTAGATCAAGTTGCTCAGAGTCTGAGCCAGGCTCACCTTGAAAGGGCCAGCACATCCA
>NW_011233081.1:0-500 GCF_000146605.3 Meleagris gallopavo | reverse complement strand
GTCCCTATGGCAGATCAGGACACCTCCTTTGCTGCCTGATATATGATGCAGCCGCAACCATCCGGCCGGAAAATGTGGTACAGGCGGCCAGGACGTGCCCCTGTACAAGCGGAACTGTTGACCCAGGATAGAAACACGGCCTGATTTTGCCCTGGAGGGCAGACCTTCCCCTCTTGCTACCTCTGAAACATCTGTATTTCTCCCCGTGAGTCTTTGAGCCTTCAGGATCACCGGAAGGAATGAAATGTCATCAAAACGTTCCAGTGTTACTGTCAGATCATGTGTAACACCCGGCGATGGTCTGCATGGGACTGACGGAACATTGGACGGATCTGCACCTCATGACCGTATGCCTCCGGTAACATCATCGAGCGCTGGCCCATAGAAGGATGTCAACTTTCACCCATCGTCACTCATCTTGAAATTTACCAACGTGTGGCGATGAAATTGTATAAGCGTCACGGTGTATCGGATCTCTGTATTAGGGAAAGCTCACCCTT
>NW_011233080.1:0-485 GCF_000146605.3 Meleagris gallopavo | reverse complement strand
ACGTACAAAGATGCAGGCTTGTCCTGACCTGAGCTTTGAATTTCCAAGGCAATAGTATGAGATAGAGTTGTGCATGGAAATTGGAACTTGTTACATTGCAACACGGTCTGTAATTTCTGTCCCAGCATTCTGTAACTTGGACTATTTTTTTTTCTGTGGGCAAGGAGAAAGTGCGTCGAGTCCAAATCTGTTTGTAACTACCTAGGAATTAATTAGCTCAGCAATAAGGGCGTTGTGGGGTTAATGTTGCTGCTGTTCTGGAGTAATTCAGTCTTCACGTTTTGCTCAGTTTCTGTCCAAAGCTGAGATGACAACTGTGTCATCAGACGATGCACCATCTGATGATGTTATTACTGCTGATGAGCTAACAGCTACCCCAGAGCAGAGATCTTGCTGGCTTTCTCAAGCTGCCTTCAACATCCTTCTGTGATAAGAATAAGCCTGGATATGTACCTGAAGAGGATGATGGTAAGGAGAGTCCAAGC
>NW_011233079.1:0-530 GCF_000146605.3 Meleagris gallopavo | reverse complement strand
TGCTTAGCTTAAGAGTAAGGCTGGGGCTGGGGCTGTTTCTCCACCCACTGTGGGCCCCAAGGCCTGGTGCCAAGTGAGCACTGTCACTCAGCAACAACCAAACATTAGTATCTGAGTAGCACTATCTGGGCTAAAATCAGGGAAGGCACAGTGCAGTCCAACTCAAGTTATGGCAAATTATTTAATGCATTTTGATACACTGGCTAAACACAGTCCTGTGAACAGCAAAAATATGCAGCCTTGCTTTACATTCTGATAAAGGAATTTAAGAATAGGTTTCAACATTGCTAATTTTTTTAATTTTTAATTTTATTTTTATTTTTTGGTATATTTGTAACTCCATTTTCAGGCAGCATAAATACATTATCTTCCTGTTTTCAAACTCAAAAAATTGATAATATCTCTCTACTAGATTGTTTTAAGACATATCTTACAAGAGAAAAATACCCCTCACTTCAGAGTCATGCCTTATTCATCACTTTTTGGCGTTACATACATTTGTGAACAAAAGGTTTTCAGGATGAAGCATA
>NW_011233078.1:0-464 GCF_000146605.3 Meleagris gallopavo | reverse complement strand
TGCCATCCACAGAGACCTCAACAGGCTGAGCAGTGGCCACAATCCAAGTGCAGGGTCAGTAGCTGGGATGAGGGAACAGCCACCACCAAAACATGCTAGGGGATGAAAGGACTGAGCGTAGTCCTGCTCCATAAGGCCTGGGAGTACTGGTGGGTGGGAGCTGGACACAAGCCAGCAGTGGGCCCTTCCAGCCCAGAAAGCCAACCGTATCCTGGGCTGCATCCAAAGATGCGCAGTCAGCGGGCGAAGGGAGGAGATCCCCATCCCTCTGCTCTGCGCTGGTCAGGCCTCACCTGCAGTGCTGCGTCCAGATGTGGAGTCCTCAGTGCAGGGAGACATGGAGCTGTGCGAGTGCATCCAGAGTACAGCCACAAACACCAACCCAAGGATGGAACCCCTCTCCTGTAAGCAAGGAGAGCTGGGCTGTTCAGCCTCCTGGAGAAGTGAAGGCTCCAAGGGAACCT
>NW_011233077.1:0-319 GCF_000146605.3 Meleagris gallopavo | reverse complement strand
CCAACTGAAAAATAAGCCCAATGCATTGCAATGCAGAAGGAGCAGGAAACTAAGGCAGAAACCACAGAAAACAACACGGAAACCAACCGAGGAAACCAACATCAACCCATGCAGCAGCAGCAGAAGCCTCTGCAGCAACATGAAAAAGCAAAGAATACACGGTCATGGCGAAGCACCGATGACCACCGAGTCTGCAGGAGGCCAACATCTTGGCATCCGTGCCCGGGAGGAGGAAAGGGTAGCTACTGGGCATGCTGCTGCCTCCACCACACACGCACCTTCAGGGTCGCCAGCCCAGAAGGAGGCTGTCCCTGCCAGC
>NW_011233076.1:0-435 GCF_000146605.3 Meleagris gallopavo | reverse complement strand
ATTTAATTTATTTTATTATTTTTTGTTTTATTTATTGTTTTATGTATTTTATTTTTATTTTATTTTTTTTATTTATTTTTTATTTTTTATTTTCATTTCTTTATTATTTTTAATAAATACGCGTCCACGTATTTGTCTATTTATTTATTTATTCGTTTGTATTTCTAAAATTCTTATTATTTCTTTATTTCTTCCTGCATTTTAATTCGTTTTTATTTTTATTTTTAACTTTTTCGTTATTTTATTTATTTTCATTTATTTCTTTATCATTTTCGTTTATGCGTCCACGTGTTTGTCTGTTTGTTTATAATTTCGTTATTTGTTCATTTCAATTTTTATTTTTATTTATTTACGTGCCCGCGTATTTGTCTCTTTGTTTTTAAATGTTGTTTTATTGTTACTTATTGTTGTTATTTATTTATTTATTTGCTTGCT
>NW_011233075.1:0-478 GCF_000146605.3 Meleagris gallopavo | reverse complement strand
AAAGGAAATCCGTATATTATCTGCTTTTTATTATCTGTTATGTAGTCATGCATGGCTTTTCTACTGTTCAAGGAATTAGTCAAGCATATAATAAGTAGATCACTGACCGTTTAAGAGTATTTTTTTCTTGAAATGATGCATTGTCAGTTGACTGGAGACAACATATTCTGGGGAGTTTCTTCATTTTTCTTAAGTATGCCTCAAGTTTTGGTCCATTGGCTTTGAAGTCTATGTGTATATATATATATATATATTCCCAACAAAATTAAAGCTCAGTAAGAAGTAGAAGAATTTGATGCGTGTATGTAACACTCTCTACTGCAATATTTATATTTTATTTGAAAAAAACATTGCTTTTAAAATTGGATGTTAACTCCACATTGAAATTTAACCTTAACTCCAGGTATTTTTACGTCTGAGGTCTAGCGGTGCTGTTTTGTTTTGCTAAAGTAGTTTCAGTCATGGGATCTTGGAGTAC
>NW_011233074.1:0-437 GCF_000146605.3 Meleagris gallopavo | reverse complement strand
GGGAGGAACACGAGATAGAGGCATTCAGAGTTTTAAAGGGGACATTTTGTTTTCTGTGCATGAGTTCCTGTTTCTCTTGGAAGAGCCATGTAGATGGACATCCTATCAGGAATAATGTGGGTATGCATGTGTGTGCACACGGACCACCCTGCAGATGACATCCCAGGGAACAACATTCACGTTTGTGTGGCTTTTTTCACACACTAGAGAAAAGGAGATGTTTCTTTTATAAAATGCACAACCGTATGTATTTATACATTCACAAATGTATATGACATATACATATCATACAAATTATGTAAGTTTATATATTGTGATAGTGTAAACATATAAAACTCATTTATCTTCATAAACAAAACACAATTGATTTTTTTAATAAATTCCAGATTTCAAGTTGATTTTGTGGTTTGAACCATATCAAAGTCTGCTCACCCTGT
>NW_011233073.1:0-465 GCF_000146605.3 Meleagris gallopavo | reverse complement strand
TTTTCTCCTCGTGTCTTTGCAGGAGAGCAGAGCGGAGGGAACGTCTGTGGTGAGATGCTCAGGTGAAATTCGCCTTCCCCGCACCAGCAGCCTGTTTGTGTCCATGTGATGCCCGGTGGAGAGAAGCCTGGTGTTCTGTGAGTAAGCCTGGTAGACGGAATAATGGTTCTGGCCTTTTGGGCAAGTGTGTGAGGAGAGGTCTTTTGGACAGGCTGTCCTTTTGTTGGTGTTTTTTTTTTTTGCAGGGAAATGCCATTTCAGTTGTTAGTTGCGATGGTTGTTGGTGGTTGTTTGCAAAATATTGGTCATGTAGACAAGCAGTGCTCTCGCACCAAAGAAGTGAGAAGTGTCCTGTGCATGCAGTCTTGTCCACGAGCCTTCCGCTCAGAGACGTTTAGTGCCTCTAAATGCCTGCAGAAATGGTGGGGGATAAATGGGAAGAGATGAGGTGCAGTTTGTGTGCAC
>NW_011233072.1:0-400 GCF_000146605.3 Meleagris gallopavo | reverse complement strand
TGCCCGGCCGATCTGGGGCAAGGACATGTGGTCAGACATATGGAATACAGTCAAACACAGGACTCTACGTGTCTACCATGTTTCTGGTCATCAGCCCCTACAGTCACCGGGAAATGATGAAGCCGACACGCTGGCCCGAGTTCGATGGATTGAGCCTTCACCATCCCAGAACATCGCCCGTTGCTTACATCAGAAGCTACGGCATGTGGGCAAAAAGGCAATGTGGGCAGCTGCTAAAGCGTGGGGACTGCCCATACAGCTAGCTGACATGGTCCAGGCATGCCGGGATTGCGACGCTTGCTCCAAGATGAGACCGAGAGCCTTGCCCGAAACAACAGCCCATCTTGCTAGAGGACATAATCCTCTCCAGCGATGGCAGGTCGATTACATCGGGCCCCTT
>NW_011233071.1:0-493 GCF_000146605.3 Meleagris gallopavo | reverse complement strand
GATGCCGGGGATGGGGACACGCACACCGCTGGGCCCGCAGGTGATGAGAGGAGGTCCCGGGGGAAACTTGTGGTGGCAGTGATGAGGGTCTGCGCTGCTGCCCTCGTCTTTGGCCTGGGCCTCTACTTTTCCTCGACGCCCGCAGCCTCTGGATACGAAGAGATGACAGCCCTGGTGGGGAAGACAGCTGAATCACTTTGACACTCAATAAAACACCTTTAGATCACACGCAAGTATGTTCTGCTTCCTGTTTGATAGTGTATATACCCTCCAATCTCCCTCAAATACGTTCAAAGCCATTTTCATCCCTCCAGCTTTGCCCTTCCTCATCTTCCATATTTCATAGATGGATAAAATACCTTTAACTTTCCCCTGCCTCCACTCCCACGCCCCTTGTGCCCTTTAGTGACCTCCATCCTTCTCTCCTCCACATTCTGATGCAGGTACCCCTCATCCAGATAGCCATGCAGTTCCAGGACAATGTCAACGAATC
>NW_011233070.1:0-741 GCF_000146605.3 Meleagris gallopavo | reverse complement strand
TCGTGCTGTTCCCTGAGGGTCGGTGCTGGATCTGTTGCTGTTCAACATCTCCATCAGTGACCTGGACAAAGGGATGGAGTCCACCCTCAGCAGGTTTGCAGGTGGCACAAAGCTGGGAGGAGAGGCTGACACACCAGAGCTCCGTGCTGCCTTTCTGCGCCGTTGGGTTGGGCTCTCTTGAGTTGTGTGCAGTGACAGGATGAGGGGCAGTGGGCACAAACTGGAGCTCAGGAAGTTGCATCAAATCATGAGGAAGAACTTCTTTCCTGTGCGGGACACAGAGCACTGAAACGGGGAGGTGGTGGGGTCTCTTTAAACCCAACCTGTGCAACCATCTGCAGGGAAACAGGTTGAGCAGAGGAGTTGGATTTGATGAACCCCAGAGGTCACTTCCAACCCACGCTTCTGGGACTCTGTGCTACGACCTGCCACAGAATTTGGGCTAACCACAGGGCTTGTGGCAGGGGTTGGATCAGCCAGTGTTTGATGCAGGGATGTTAAATTGTCCATCAACTCTTTGCAGTCCTCTGGAGCAGAGAGTGCCCGTGTGAGGAGTTCCTGCAGTGAGGTTCCTGCAGTGCCAGAGTGATGGCAGTGCTGAGCACAAGGAGCACATTGCATCCATGGCCGCTGTCACACGAGCACACGCTGCAGACAAACGGGCAGAAGCATCCAGAATTGCAGGGCAGCCCTCAGAGATGGGAAGCAGCGCCAGCGCAGTGAAGGGAACAGCCGTGAGAG
>NW_011233069.1:0-528 GCF_000146605.3 Meleagris gallopavo | reverse complement strand
CCAGTCCTCAGAAGTTAGCCTTTGGGGTGCAAAACACAGCCAAGAAAGCATTTCCTATGCATATCACAATGACCACTAAAGTATTCTGAATGGCCAGTATAACTCATTTCTTCCATCAGCCATTGTCAGCTGCTTTTTCAGTATCATGTACCAACAAATTAATTGCCTGCTTCAGTAGCAGAGCAACTGTGATCTCTCATGGGAGTAACAATAATAACCTGTGCTGGACTTTCCCCTACTGTGTAAGTCTTTTACTCTACTTGAAAACAAATATTTTGTGAAAGATCTTAGACTATGTAAGAGCCTCAGACAAAGCAAGAGGAATACAACAATTTATGTTATGAAGTTAATCTGTTTTGAGAACATTCTAAATCAAGTAAATTCTCTGGCTGTGCATCTCTTCAGGGAGTGCTAGCAGTTGGCAGACTGAAGAAAAGGTCGTTTGTTTCCCACAATGATGTCTGCAGATATATGTTGATCATCAGTTTAACATTATTAATAATCGTTAAAAGGGTTGATTCTATTAAA
>NW_011233068.1:0-577 GCF_000146605.3 Meleagris gallopavo | reverse complement strand
GTAAGACTTGCAGCGGTCAGTCTTGCCCTCAGGCCACCTGGCCCAAAGCTCAGCGGGACTGGAAGGGTTTCATTGTCAGTAAAAACAGGTAGGCGGAATATTGATCATAACGTAATTGTCTCTGGACACTGGGCTGGCAAAAGGGTGTTCCACAAGATCTGATGAATGGATTATCCACAGTCAGGTTAGAGAAATTAGTTAATTGGTGACCAGAACAAAAACTCAAGAATCTTGAGGAAAGCAAAACCCCAGGTCCTAGGGCCTTTCCCAGAGAACCTGACCGGCAATCCAAGCCATTAGAAACCTGATGTCTTCACCCCTACCAAGTGAGCGGGGTGGGGGTGATGAAGGGTAGATGCATTAGAAAGCTCACAACAAAGGGAAACCAGATCCCCGATTTAACACCTTCTGTCCAAAGGCCTCACCACTCTTGCCAATTACCCACGTGAATCACGATCCAGTGGCTGAAACACTCTTATCTCCCTGGCCAGTCTGTGTGATTGACTCAGCTAACCTGAGCCCAGTTTCCCTAACCTTAACGGAATCCTTCAACAAATATCCTTGGAAGGCTAAGGAC
>NW_011233067.1:0-535 GCF_000146605.3 Meleagris gallopavo | reverse complement strand
GGAGGCAGATCCACCTCCATGGGCTCCTCTGGAGGCGGATCCACCTCCATGGGCTGCCCATGGTCGCTCACAGCGGTGGTCCGGGCGCGATGAACCGGGCTCTCTTCCTCCTCTCCCTCCTCCGCTTGATGGTCATGGCGGGCCCCCTCCTCCTCTTCGGTTCTGGGGCCCCCAGCTCCCTCTTCCCACTTAAAATCACGCTCTCCTCAACTCTCGCTCTCTTAGTGCTGGACATGGCTGCCACCTGCCCAGCACGCTCAGAGACGAGTGCGCCAGGTGGGGCGGCAGCGACCAAGGAGACAGCTGTGACATGGGGAAGGTTCTACACCGGCACCTGTTCTGCTGCTGCTGGGAGTGGGCGTTCTGCACAGGATGAGGAGGGGGCTGGAGAACAGGGCACGGGACGGGAGCTACAAGGCGCTCCCTGTGCCCAGCGGGCAGCCCTTCTCTCCGGCCAGCAAGAGGCCACAGAGGAGCCGAAGCCGACAAAAGGGCCCTCGGCCTCCTTCCCCCTTTCCCTCCTGCCACACGGGAA
>NW_011233066.1:0-447 GCF_000146605.3 Meleagris gallopavo | reverse complement strand
GCTGGCTCTCTGGCTGGAGCTTCAGACTTCAGGGCCGGCACCGCCTCTCAGGCTGTGGCTTTAGGCCCAAAGCTGGTGCTGGCTTCTTGTGTTGTGGCTTCAGGTTTAGGCCCAGGACTGGTGCCAGCCTCTCTGGCTGGGGCTGTGGCTTTAATCCCCAGAGTCGGTGCTGGCCACTCAGGCTGTGGCGTCAGGCCCGTGGCCGGTGCCAGTCTCTCTGGCTCCATTTTTAGGCCCCAGGGCCACTCCTGGCTTCTCTGGCAGCGTCTTTAGAGCCCAGGGCGTGTGCTAGCCTCTAACTGGGGCTGTGACTTTAAGCTCCTGGACTGGACCCAGCCTTTTGGGCTCTGGCCCAAAGTCACTAGGGCTGGTACCAAAGGGAGATGGTACCACCCAGGAGATGTTGCCCCCAGGCTGCCCCCAGATTGGAGGCCGGAAGGATTTGGG
>NW_011233065.1:0-466 GCF_000146605.3 Meleagris gallopavo | reverse complement strand
CCACAAATGTCTGTTGTCAGCAAATGAGTCAGCAGTAACACTCCATTTAGTAGAGAGAAAATAAAATAGCTGGCCATATATCTCCATCCTTCTTTCTAGGGTTTTTTGTTTGTTTGTTTGTTTTGTTTTGTTTTTGTTGTTTTTTTTGTTTTGCGAGCACTCCTAGAGTGAAGAGATAGTGAATATCTTATTTCCAAGAGACAAAAACAAATAATAATATAAAAAAAAATAGAAGGAAAGGTCACTCCAACTGTCTCGAGAAACTGAGCTAGTAAAAGAAAAAGAAAAAATACAGCTGCAAAAGAACAATTGCCTGATATTGTGTACCCGAAACAGGGAAATAGAAGAATAATTACAGCTGACTAGTAGAATGCATGAACCATGGGCTTTCAGTGTATTTTGAGATTATGATGACAACTCAAATCTGTCTGATTTAGTTTGCAAAATTTTTAGTTCTCTAAATTTT
>NW_011233064.1:0-337 GCF_000146605.3 Meleagris gallopavo | reverse complement strand
TAACACTCACTCCCATCACCAAAGAACAAGGCATACTCCAAAGGAAGCACTCCCCAGGTTCAGATGCTGCCCCTACTCTTCCCAGCCCTTCAATGGGATCACGGAGGGGTGGAGCCTGGCTCTGCCCCACTCCACAGCCAAACTGCCCCCAGCTGTGCTCGCAGGGCTGCACCCGCCCCAGGTGCGGGTTCCACAAAACAGGAGGGCAAGGGAATGCCCAGGCAAAGGCAAGGGCCAAGAGAACATGGAAGGAAATGCCAAGGATGACGGCCCAGACAATACGGCAGGGAACGCCAAAACTGAATGCCGACATGAATGTGGCAACACAAAGCCAAGG
>NW_011233063.1:0-496 GCF_000146605.3 Meleagris gallopavo | reverse complement strand
ATCAGAGTCACACCACACATTTGAAGCCCAGAATCATCACAGAATCAAAGAATCTGGAAACCTGGGAACCAATCACCGAATCTGACATAACAGAACTCACACTCACAGGAGCTGCTATCCTCGTAGCGTCCTCATGCAATCCTCAGACTAGAATCCCAGACTGCAGGAACCCCGTAACAACCCGGCAGTATTGAATCACCGCGTTTCGTTTCCTCGCTCCCACAGAGGGCAGCTTTCTATAGAGCACGCTCACAAGGGATGGCGTCAGTCAGCATCACCCAGCGCTCCTTACGGAACGGCTTGTCTCCAATAGCAAAGCACCCCTTCCCGGCCCACGGGGCCCCCAGAACGCGTCCCGGCACCCGCAGCTCCAGGAGGACGCCTCGGATTCCCTTCCCGGCCCTACGTGACCCACCGCCCAGCCCCGCCAGGACCCGCGTTTCCTCGGCCCCGTACCGCCGGCTCCCCGGGCCACGTGACGCCCACCCCGGCCGCC
>NW_011233062.1:0-504 GCF_000146605.3 Meleagris gallopavo | reverse complement strand
ACTGGTCATTGTCCGCCCAGCAGGTAAGGGCGATGCACACCCGCCAGCGTTTACCCATTCCCAGAGCCCGGCACAATAGGGTTCCCCCAGAGCTCTGAATTGCGCTTCATGGTGCCCCAGAAGGCTGCCTATCCTCTTTGTTCTGTGTCTTGCTTGTCTCTGGTCTTGCACTGTTTTCACTATTACATTCTCTTGTCCTCCGATTTTGTGTTCCTTGCCCATTCTCTTGGCCTAATGACCCCTTGGCTTTGTGTTGCCACATTCATGTCGGCATTCAGTTTTGGCGTTCCCTGCCGTATTGTCTGGGCCGTCATCCTTGGCATTTCCTTCCATGTTCTCTTGGCCCTTGCCTTTGCCTGGGCATTCCTTTGCCCTCCTTGTTTTTATGGCAACACCGTGGGGGCGGGGTGGAGCCCTGCGAGCACAGCTGGGGGCAGTTTGGCTGTGGAGTGGGGCAGAGCCAGGCTCCACCCCTCCCTGATCCCATTGAAGGGCTGGGAAGAG
>NW_011233061.1:0-489 GCF_000146605.3 Meleagris gallopavo | reverse complement strand
CAAGAAATAAAAGCAATCTATCCCAGTTTTCTTCACCTGAAAACTTCTGGATTCCTCTTGATTCCTCTTCAGCGTTCAGAGTTAAAAGGCTCCTAAATAACTTTCACATAAAGTAGAAATTATATGAAGGATGAGTACGTTTCTCAGCATTATCTTTAGGAAATAGCTTCATCTTGCCAAAGCAGCTCCTTTTGGCTTTGCAAGGGCAAGGAAATCCATTGTAGTTTTCGTTGTTCTTTTAACAAGACCAGAATTCCAAGTCAAGTACCTCACCTTTCCAGCAGTCCAGAGCATCAACAGACAGAATCTGTTGTGAGTGGACAGCGTTGATTGTCAGCTATTTGCAAGGGGATTATCCAAATTATGGATTCGGTGGGCTGTACTTTCTCTTTGCTCCCAAGTCTATTGTGTTGTCAGAGTCCTTAACAGGGGACACGTTTCTGTTTAATGCAGCAGTGCCGTGTGCGTTGGATGATTTCCTTACTCCTG
>NW_011233060.1:0-618 GCF_000146605.3 Meleagris gallopavo | reverse complement strand
GGGCACAGCCAACGCAGCAACTCAGGGGTGGCCAGAAGGGCAACAGCATCTGGCAGAGAACTGGGCACATCTTGAAGGACTGAAGAGATCTTCGTGTCTAATAACGTCCACACCTTACCGAGGAACAGGACACGTTCAACTCAGGCAGCGCAAAACGCCTACAGAATGTGATGGTGGAGGCGCCAATCCTAGAAAGAAAGAAGAAAGCTTCACATACAGCACTGAACAACATCGCGGAAAAAAGAATACTAGTGAATCGAGAAACCCCAAGTCATGGACAGCACTCAGCACAAGCCTATTTGGGAGCCTACCTCTTCTTTGGGCATCACACGTGGTCAGAAGGGTGCATTTGGATCCAGGAAACTCCAACGAAGCGCCAACGGGCAACAGGGAAGAAAGAGAAGAAGAACAGATCAAAAGGGAAGAAAAATGCTGTTGAATCCAAACAGAAAAGAAGACAACATTGGGACATGGCTCTGACATACCATCAGCACTGGGGAGACCTGAAAATGGGGAAAGGAAAAGCACCCAGTGAAAGCAACGTGAGCACGAGGGACATCCGACACCAAGCTGAGAGCACCTCAGCAAGCATTTAAAAAGGACACGTCAGGGATCAAC
>NW_011233059.1:0-484 GCF_000146605.3 Meleagris gallopavo | reverse complement strand
TGTGCTTGAGAGTCACTTCCAGGATGATCTGCTCCATGATCCGTGACCAGCACAGAGGTGAGACTGACATGCTGGTAGTTCCCCGCGTCACACTTTCTATCCTTCCTAAGAGGTGTGCCGTTCACCTTTTTTTCTCCTCACCAGGGACTTGACCTGACTGCCTCGACTTGTGAAATACCATGGAGAGTGGCTCGGTGACTGCAGCGGTGAATTCCCTCGGAACTCTGGGACTCATCTCGTCAGGACCCAAAGACTCCTGGATGTTTGGGTCCTCAGGTGGTCCAGAACCTGATCTCCCATGGCAGTGTGGGATGGGAAGGGGTCTGTGGGACTGAGGAAGCAATGGCAGTCCCCACCTCACCAAACCGAAGCAAAGATGAGGGCTGTGCATAATGAGCAGTTCTCAGACAAGATGGAAGCCAAAATGTTGTTGGGTACCTGAGCCTTCTCTGGTGGTAAGCAACATCGTGCACAGAGTGCAGCC
>NW_011233058.1:0-323 GCF_000146605.3 Meleagris gallopavo | reverse complement strand
GCAGTTAAAGCAGTGAATAATGGAAGGTGAAGATGACTGTCTGACTTCTTTTTTGTGGGATTTAAGCATGCAGAATGCCAATGATGCAAGTTTGTTTAAACTCTACTAGTACTCATATATTAAAATATATGCAAAGTCATCTAAATTCCGACCTTTTTTTTTTCTCTGGCCAGAATTGTCTGACAACTGGCACAGTGCTCTTCTGAATTTTACTGAAGTAGATTTTTTTATTAAAAAATAAAAAAGCTATCACAAACTTCACTAAATAAATGCCATCAATTACTAGTCTATGCACTGTGTAACTGTGCTGCTTTGTTTCTCTG
>NW_011233057.1:0-497 GCF_000146605.3 Meleagris gallopavo | reverse complement strand
TTGGACTGATGATCCCGTAGGTCTTGTCCAACCTTGGGGATTCTAGGATTCTAACATCTTGCTAACTGGCCTGCCACGCCTGTTACCACCTTCCGGACCTGCTACTTCATGCTGGCAGACAAATTCTTTGCTACTTTCCTCCCTGCCCCAGTTGGAGGAAAGTCATCATCTCCACTTGACAGGCTGGAGCAGTAGCAAGTTGCACCTGTGAGTAAAAAACAAGTCCCTTTTAATCCCCAGAGGGAAGAAAACCGCCCAAACAAAAAGGCTGCAGCGGGGCTCTCTCTGGACCCCTGTTGTCTCAGCACAGCTCACAGTCACTTACAGTGCACACAGCACCTACAAAAGCACCACGCTGCTACAAGGAAGGAAAACAAACCCACGACGCTCTGCAGGGCTCCGAGCTCTCAGTGGGTGACGCCTGCACCGTGTACACAGCGTGCACACAAACTGCACCTCATCTCTTCCCATTTATCCCCCACCATTTCTGCAGGCAT
>NW_011233056.1:0-548 GCF_000146605.3 Meleagris gallopavo | reverse complement strand
CATTCACGACTGTGACACGTGTGCCACAATTAAACAAGCCAAGAGAATGAAACCTCTCTGGGAGGAAGGGCGATGGCAAAAGTATAAATATGGGGAGGCATGGCAGGTTGATTCTATCACCTTGCCACGATCTCGTAATGGTAAGCGTTATGTGCTCACCATGGTGGAGGCAACCACTGGGTGGCTTGAAACCTATGCAGTACCCCACGCTACCGCCCGAAATACCATATTAGGTCTTGAGACACAAGTCCTGTGGCGACATGGTACCCCAGAAAGAATTGAGTCAGATAATGGGACTCATTTTAAAAATTCTCTTGTAAATACCTGGGCTAAAGATCATGGCATTGAGTGGATTTACCATATTCCCTACCATGCACCAGCCTCAGGTAAGATTGAACGATACAATGGGTTGTTAAAAACTATGCTGAAAGCAATGGGAGGCGGTACATTTAAGCACTGGGAGAAGCATTTGGCAGAAGCCACCTGGTTAGTCAATACCAGAGGATCTATCAATCGTGGTGGTCCAACCCAGTCCAGCTCCCTACATA
>NW_011233055.1:0-395 GCF_000146605.3 Meleagris gallopavo | reverse complement strand
TTCTGCTCTGTGCACAATGACCTGATCTTAATCCTCCAGTGTGTGTGGATGAGCTTATCAAGACATTTTGTGGTGTGAAAACCATGTGTGGTCATCCATAGCATTGCTTGTCTTTCATGTCACCGTTACCACTACCACACACCACCCACTGACTCACTGTGCGCACATCCACAATCTCACTTTCATTAATGTTCAGGAAGTGTCAGTAAATGTCAGTAGATGCCACTTTTTTTGCATGGAGGAATACAATCACGCAGCTTTGCTCCACATGCACTTCCATGTCAGATGCCATTCTGTCAGATTGTCCCACTGCTGTCATCTGTGTCAACGGGAAAAAAAAAAAAATGGAATATTGGCAGTAACGTTCAATCTCTACTGCCATGCCACCAACATCT
>NW_011233054.1:0-522 GCF_000146605.3 Meleagris gallopavo | reverse complement strand
CCAGTACGTAAAGCCAGTGGAGAATGGAGACTGACGGTGGACTACCGTGGCCTGAATGAAGTCACACCCCCACTGAGTGCTGCTGTGCCGGACATGTTAGAGCTCCAATATGAACTAGAGTCAAAGGCAGCCAAATGGTATGCCACCATTGACATTGCTAATGCCTTCTTTTCCATTCCTTTGACTAAAGAATGTAGGCCACAGTTTGCTTTCACATGGAGGGGCGTTCAGTATACTTGGAACCGTTTGCCCCAGGGGTGGAAACACAGCCCAACCATTTGCCATGGGTTGATCCAAACTGTATTGGAACAAGGCAGTGCTCCTGAGCACCTGCAGTACATTGATGATATCGTTGTGTGGGGCGACACAGCAGAAGAAGTCTTCACGAAAGGAGAGCGAATAATCCAAATTCTTCTGTGTGCTGGTTTTGCTATTAAGCGAAGCAAAGTGAAAGGACCTGCTCAGGAGATTCAGTTCCTAGGTATAAAGTGGCAAGATGGCCGTCGTCACATCCCAACAGAT
>NW_011233053.1:0-440 GCF_000146605.3 Meleagris gallopavo | reverse complement strand
TGAGTGAAGTCTGTAATACTAACATTTTTTTTTTGGCTGTTTAATTTGTTGAAGCTCTTCATGTAAATAAATACTTCCTTTCTTCTTCCCTATGCGATTCTTTTTCTAGAATGTGTTAGTAGTAGAGGTGAGTGAAAATCTCTTAGTTTTTTGGGGGGGGAAGGGAAGGTGGTGTTCTGCCTACTTTGGAAGGTTAATATTAATTACATTTAAAACAACATTTAATCATATGCTAGCTAAAGTATGCATATCATCTTAATGTGTTGCCAGAGCTGCTGTTTTTTCTGCTTTACTTTAATATACTGAAAGCATGTTTTTTCTTTCAGACTTGAATGATATTTTTTTATTATTATTTCTTTGAGGATATTATTGAGACTGGTAGAACAATGAAGGCACTGCTTTCAAAACTGAAGGACAATGAACCAAAGATGATAAAAGTA
>NW_011233052.1:0-509 GCF_000146605.3 Meleagris gallopavo | reverse complement strand
GACACCACGTTGGGAGGAAGGGCTGATCTGCCTGCGGGTAGGAAGGCCCTACACAGGGATCCGGATAGGCTGGATCGCTCGGCTGAGGCCAATCGTAGGAGCTTCAACGAGACCAAGCGCCGGTCCCGCACTTTGGTCACAACAACCTCATGCAACGCTACGGGCTCGGGGCAGAGTGGCTGGAAAGCTGCACCGAGGAAACGGTTCTGGGGGCATTAGTCAACAGCCGCCTGAACATGAGCCAGCAGCGTGCCCAGGGGGCCAAGAAGGCCAACGGCATCCTGGCTTGGATCAGAAATCGTGTAGTCAGCAGGACTAGGGAGGTGATCGTCCCTCTGTACTCGGCCCTGGTGAGGCCGCACCTCGAGTACTGCGTTCACTTTTGGGCCCCTCACTACGACAAAGATGTTGAGGCTCTGGAGCGTGTCCAGAGGAGGGCAACGAAGCTGGTGAAGGGACTGGAGCACAAGACCTACGGGTAGCGGCCGAGGGAGCTGGGATTGTTTCGT
>NW_011233051.1:0-486 GCF_000146605.3 Meleagris gallopavo | reverse complement strand
TATATACTTTTAAAAAACAATAACTGAACTAAGCAGATGGTCAGTAATTTTGGATAGATTCTGACATACTCTCAAAAGAATACACTTCTCTTGACTAAGCTTAAACATAAAAAAAAAAAAGAAAGTAGAAAAAACAATGTAAATAGATGTATTTCAGCAGCTAAACCAAGCTGAGGAGAGAGTCCAACCACAAGGGCCTTGTTGTACAATTTCCAATTACACATCCTCTCAAGGGGTGGAGATTCTGAGGCAATGTATCAGGCACAGCTATGTGCTCCAACACTCAGAACTTGTTCCCTCAGGACTTGTGTCTTTGAAAAATGCCAGAAAAGAGAATATGGGTGGATGTAAGGCAAGAAACAGTACAAATGCTGATATAAATCTCTGTCAACCCCAAAAGAAAGCAATTGCTGTGAACCTACAACTAAAACTAGTATTCATAGAAACAAATCTGTTCCTCCTGCCTAAGCTACACGCAGCATCAGT
>NW_011233050.1:0-472 GCF_000146605.3 Meleagris gallopavo | reverse complement strand
CAGTGGTGTGAGATGTGTCCAGCAGGTAATGAACATCATGCACCCATGTTGGTGCGCTGCTTGTATGCAGGTAGGTTTGCGATGTGACTCCGACTCCCCCATGCTGACCATCCACAGCTAGATCAAGTTGCTCAGAGTCTGAGCCAGGCTCACCTTGAAAGGGCCAGCACATCCACCATGTCTCTGGCAACCTGTGCCGCTGCCTCAGCACCCTCACTGTACAAGACATTTTTCCTTTAGATTTTCACCTCCATTTTCCCTTGTTCTTTCCTTTAGGTATTGAAAGGCTGTTACCAGGTTCCCTTGGAGCCTTCACTTCTCCAGGAGGCTGAACAGCCCAGCTCTCCTTGCTTACAGGAGAGGGGTTCCATCCTTGGGTTCGTGTTTGTGGCTGTACTCTGGATGCACTCGCACAGCTCCATGTCTCCCTGCACTGAGGACTCCACATCTGGACGCAGCACTGCAGGTGAGG
>NW_011233049.1:0-478 GCF_000146605.3 Meleagris gallopavo | reverse complement strand
TCTCTTCCATTTTTTTTCCTTCGTCGGTGGGCTCGGGAGGCGCGGGTGGTCGTGACGTTCGTGTCTTTTTTATTTTTTTTTTTAATTTTTTTAAATTATTAATTATTTCATTATTTTTGTTTTTATTTATTGTTTTATATATTTATTTTTTATTTTTATTTTTTATTTTTTTATTTTCATTTCTTTATTATTTTTTATTTATGCGTCCACGTATTTGTCTATTTATTTATTTATTCGTTTGTATTTCTAAAATTCTTATTATTTCTTTATTTCTTCCTGCATTTTAATCGTTTTTTTATTTTTTATTTTTTAACTTTTTCGTTATTTTATTTATTTTCATTTATTTCTTTATCATTTTCGTTTATGCGTCCACGTGTTTGTCTGTTTGTTTATAATTTCGTTATTTGTTCATTTCAATTTTTTTATTTTTTATTTATTTACGTGCCCGCGTATTTGTCTCTTTGTTTTTTAAATGTTG
>NW_011233048.1:0-504 GCF_000146605.3 Meleagris gallopavo | reverse complement strand
GACTAAGAAACTGGGAACATAAATTAAGTAACAGAACCAGTCTTATAACTGAGCATCCTAATTGTGAGACTAAGTGCTGGGTGTTTATGAAAGCTGAAGAATTGAATTGTTCGACTCATGGACTTTGAAGGGAGGGGGGACAAACTGTTTTGATGGTATACGGAATTCTCGATTTTAATGGTATACACAAGTGTAATTGATGGTATGTGGAAGTATAATTGATGGTATATTTGGAATTGTAATTGTTGGTACTAATAGTGAAATTGTGAGGGGGAAAAAGAAGTGAATCATGAGAACAGCTTTTCTATATTGTGAGAGCAGCCTTTCGCATAATTTGAGCGATATAAGCTGAAGGACAGAGACTTGCATAAGTGTAAGCTCAAGAACAAAATGTGGAGGCCGCAAAACTTGTTGTCAAGTGAAGATAAGAAAGACAAATAGATGTCCTGTTGTTGAAAATAAGATGGCAAAACAGATGCCTCAGATCAACGTAACATCAGTGGG
>NW_011233047.1:0-422 GCF_000146605.3 Meleagris gallopavo | reverse complement strand
ATAGATGAGTGGACAGTGAGGTGGGGTTGAGGAAGTGGCTGACTGGCAGAGCGCAGAGGGTCGTCGTTGGTGGTGCAGAGTCTGGCTGGAGACCTGTAACCAGTGGTGTCCCCCAGAGGTCTGCGCTGGGTCCGGTCTTGTTCAACATCTTCATCAATGACCTTGATGAGGGGATAGTGGCCACCCTCAGCAAGTTTGCTGATGATCCGAAGTTGGGAGGATTGGCTGACACGCCTGAAGGCTGTGCTGCCATTCAGCGAGACCTGGACAGGCTGGAGAGCTGGGCAGTAAGAAACCGGATGAGGTTCAACAAAAGCAAGTGTAGGGTCTTACACCTAGGGAGGAATAATTGCATGCACCAATACAGGCTGGGGGATGAGCTGCTGGAGAGGAGCTCTGCAGAGAGGGACCTGGGCGTCCTG
>NW_011233046.1:0-503 GCF_000146605.3 Meleagris gallopavo | reverse complement strand
GTGTGGGAGAAGAGAAAGCTCTGGAGATAGCTCATGACAGCCGTCCAAGACTCGAAGGGAGCGGCATAAGGCAGGAGGGGGGCAACGGCTGTTTAGGAGGGTGGATAGCGATAGGACAAGGGGGTAATGGTTTTCAAGTGAGACAGGGGAGGTTTAGGTTGGTTCTTAGGAGGCAGCTTTTCACGCACAGGGTGGTGACGCACTGGAATTTGTACTTGAGAGTCACTTCCAGGATGATCTGCTCCATGATCCGTGACCAGCCCAGAGGTGAGACTGACATGCTGGTAGTTCCCCGCGTCACACTTTCTATCCTTCCTAAGAGGTGTGCTGTCACCTTTTTTCTCCTCAGCAGGGACTTGACCTGACTGCCTCGACTTCTGAAATACCATGGAGAGTGGCTCGGTGACTGCAGCGGTGAATTCCCTCGGAACTCTGGGACTCATCTCGTCAGGACCCAAAGACTCCTGGCTGTTTGGGTCCTCAGGTGGTCCAGAACCTGATCT